>NC_134704.1:85137320-85394820 GCF_043290135.1 Rhipicephalus microplus
GCACTGACAAAAATTGTTGGACCAGGCTTGACCATATTTACAGTACCAAGCAACTACAGTTTTCTCAGTTTCACTTAAAGTAGAGTTGCCTCTTTGAAAAAAAGGGCATCATCTATGCAATGCGTCTGGTACCCTCTTTTTATATTCAGTGTAAAAAATATTTTATTGCGTGATGTTAAAATTATTGCGCGATTTCTTAGATTATTCCTTGAGGAAAATAAAATGCTTTCAAGCAGGAGTCAGGTTAAACCTGGTTAAACATACAGGCTAAGCAATACTTTAATGAAAACTCGCAATGAGAGGGGCCAATAGTATGCTACATTTGCATAGCGTACCCACTAAGAGGAGCCACCAAACGACATCTTATGGCAGGAAGATAATTATTAAGGTCGTATAGACAGTGCGAATTGCTTAGCGAGGACCATTTTTCCACCGCTGCTCATGGTGAGCCAATGATTGGCGGTCACCGATAGTGTCGCGGATTTATTTGGTCAGAGTGACTGCGTCGTTATCCCAAAATCTTTCTGTGGGGCTATGATCTTTCCTCATTGTTAATCGATTTGTACTTGAGTCTTCTTTACGGTAGTCTCATTACAGACGCTTTATGAATCAACTGTACTTGTTGATACATGTGAAGAAGTTAATTAGGCTAGGTGTTCTTTCAGTCACTGTGACTGAGGTGACCATGACCTGCACTTAATTCTTGTCGACTCTGCATGCAATCAATTAGGTTATTTTTACTTACTTTTCTTTGGAGTTTTAAAGCACAATCATTTCATATCATTGCTTCAAAGTTGCTGACCCGTGCAAGGCGAATAGAAATGACAGTCCTATTATAACACAAATTTTTTTCATCCTCGTCTTCCTCATTGTGCTCTTACAAGCCTACATAAAGCACCTATCAAACACCTGAAAGCCCGAACCCTTTATACTAGTCCGTGGCTTTAACGTAGACATTATGGACTTAACGGCCTAGCTTCACCCAATCGTCATGCTTCACTTCATAAAGGTGTCTAGATTTTTATGTTTCATTACACTGACGTAGTGTCTGCTTCAAAACAAATGTCTCCTAACGAAAACGGTTCTTACGCAGTCTTGCGTAAAATTAAGTCTAAGTGGCACACGATACGTGTAAGGTAGAAGTCATTACACTTGTTCTTGTTGCCTTTCGTGTCTTTTGTTTGCCAGCTGTGATTGATTGATTGCTTGATTGATTGATTGATTTATTGATTGATTTGCGGGGTTCAACGTCCCAAAACCACCATATGATTATGAGAAATGCCATAGTGGAGAGCTCCGGAAATTTTGACCACCTGGGGTTCTTTAACATGCACCCAAATCTGAGCACACGGGCCTACAACTTTTCTGCCTCCATCGGAAACGCAGCCGCAGCAGCCGGGATTCGATTCCAGGACAGCAGTCGAGTACCTTAGCCACTAGACCACCACGGCGGGGCTCTTTGCCAGCTGTGCTCTCGTTGTTGAAGGTGGACTAGCAACTCGCCAAAGTTCAAACCTTGCTTAATATCACAGTTACAGCCAACAGCCTTATCTGCCAATAACGTAGAGATAGACGCCCAAGAATGAGAGGCCCTATCACGCCTCTGTACCGTAATTTACTTTTCATAATTAATTCGCAGTAAAACAACTGATTCAACAAATACGCTTAAATAGCTCGTGCTGGGGCAAAGAGTACAGGAACTCACCACATCGTTAATGAGGATTGTACTTAGGGTTAAAAAAAATTGACTTTTGATTTTGAAATATTGAGGTGTCACAGTGCGTGATGTTTTAATGTATACGTGTGGATAGTTTATCAGAAACAATCTGCCTTTCGCGTATTAACGATAAAACAAAGCAAATGAGACACACGGATGTGTGTTGCCTTAATCTCTTCTCTTGTGTCCGTGTTAGCAAGCCTACATTCGTTTATTAGGAATACTCATTACACTCTACTTCATTGATCTTGCTCTTACATTTAGAGTCGCATTTCGTTCTCATTGACGTCATGCCGTAGGGGTCGTACGTCGAACCCACACATATTTAATCAACGTCACTACTCCATAGAGAATGAGGCATTTAAACATAGATGTCAACGCACAAGTTCAACCGAGCGTTCCAAAAATGTATTTACTTCGTCAGAGCCTATGCTGGTCTACCTGTACCATTCCTGTTCCGTCTCCAACATAGCCAAGAGCTGCAAAACCCTTTGTATAGATGGGAATCGGTCTCTTGCACTCAAGCCTCTTTTCCATCGAGTGTCACAGCATTAGAGTGAAGTGTCACCTTTTTCAACGAATGCGACATTGCTAAAAAAAAAAAGGCGAATAACTCGGAAGATGAAACGTTTTGTTTTTGTATGTTTCACTTTACCTAGACTTAATTAAAGGCTGCTGAGCGACCTCTGGAGCGTCAATGAAGAGCCCAAGATAAATTTAGAAAATTAGATAAATTAAGGAATGATATTTTGACGACTACTTTTTGTTTGTTTAGCGAACCCTAGGAAAATCAGCATAAAAATTAACAAAATTTTTGTGGTTTACCCTACGAATGAGAAGAATCACAAGCTGTTCACGACGAGACAGCAATTGCTTTGACAACGAAAATTCGTTCTGGAGATTTCTCAACACTACTCCACCATACCATTGGCTAGGAGCAGTATTAAAGCAGTGCGATGAAAAAGTAATCGAGCTTTTGATATTTTGAAAAGCAAAGGGTGGTTCATTTTCATTGCAAGAGTGGAGGCATATTTTATTGCGAGCGTGGTCTGTGGATGAATACGTGGATGGTCGAATCACGCTGAGATATTAGTATGATTTATAAGTAAAATATTAAGATTTATATGTATATGATTACACTAATAGTTCGAACTCTGTGGAGCGTATAAAACTGTCACGAAAACGAAAAAAAGAGAGAAGTGTATTGACTCGTAAGTATCACGATAAGCTTAAAAATCTCGAGGACACTTGAGCTTCACCTTGGGCAGTAAAATGCGACAGCGTATATTCGGGCTCCGTGCGCCTCGGCTTCGTATTTGCTGGAGTGGCTCCGGTCTTTGGTGGATGTTCCAACCATGCCGCAAAGAAACGAAAAGTGTGTGCGCACGTAACAATTGACCCCCCCCCCCCCAAAAAAAAAATATTGCGCACTTTATCACGTCTACATTTCGGGGCGCTGAGAAAACCTAGGTAAAGCTGGTCACTTCATAGCGTGCTCGCCAAAAAAAAAATCCCGGAAAACGGTCTATCTATTTGTTTTTCACCTCCTGCAGCTAACCAATTACAGCATAGCGTTTATTCTTTTTTATACCCAATTAGTTTAGTGGAGCAAAAGTGACCGGCTTTGGGTGAAAAGGAATGGCATTGCGCGTCTCGGCGAAATCTTAGAGATATTCAAGGAATTTTTCACAGCAAAGGTAGCATCACTAAATCTTCTTGACGCGAAAAGGCGACAGTTTTAGAAATTTAGGTTAACTGATTTTTTTTTGTTGTTTCAGAATAAACAAACTGAAAGCGCCCTTCGCGAAACAGCTTTTTTATGCCCTCTCGTCTTTTCGCCACTCTTTCATGAGGTGCACCACCTCAGCACTCCATAATTGTCTCTCGTAAAGCCAGAGTTTCCCCAGGCTAATCTGTAAGATGTAAGCTTTCATTTAACGCTTGCACCCCGCCACCGCTTACCGTTTCTTGTTTTAAAGAAAATGTCATGCGTGGTTTGCAGTGTCCCACAGTGGCGAAACGAAAAACTGCACTAAATGGCATCTCTGAAGATGGTATAGATCTTACTTCACAGGCAGCTTTATCCAAACACCGCGCGACTGAGAAAATGAACTGCGTTTCTTTGTAAGCGAACACCGCCATAAAATTGGCACAGTCTCGGGTTGTGCGAGCGTACGATTTAAAACGAGGTGATTGTCTTCTTTTTTAACGTAACCTACGTTTATTTCTGCGCACGTATGTGTTGTTTTTCTTTACTTTTACTTTCAGCAAACTTCGGTTGTTAGCGCTCACACTGTCTCATTCTTTTTTATTCTACTCCCTATTTTCGGCACTAATTTACTACAACGTGATTATCATTGCTATTTTCTCTCGCGTGTTCCTTAAAAATCGTAGCATGATATTATTATTTTTTTCGGGGGGGGATATAGAATTAAGGAGGAAATGTGATGGTTACTCTATTTCTGCGGCTTTCACTAAAGAGTTTGGTGCATCTACAATACAAACAATAAACTGCGGAGTTACGTCTTGTTATCTGAAAGCTTGAACAGTATCTGTCATAGACATCAGCAGTATTTGCTCTAGGTGGGTACAAACTAGTGTCGCGTCGCATCTGGGGGAGTGGGAAAGCATTGATGCAGCTTGAGTGAGGGCAAGTGCAGGTGAGGTTTGAGGGGAGGAAAGTGCCGCTTTCGCACCCCTCGGACGACGCCCATGGTATATAGGTTATTGCTCATTGTCCCTCACGCGATATAAGGGAACGGTCTGTTAGACGACACACATGCATGGCAAAAGTACAGAATGGCACTAAATTATACGCTGCATAGTGGTTTTACTTTTCACTTTGTAGATATCCAATGAAAGGTTTGTTCACTGTTTTTTAAACCACATAATAGAGCTGAAGACACGTGCGCCATTCCTAGCATTACTAAAATGTTAACTTCCATGTTTCGAAATAGCGATGTGATTATAACAGACATTGTAATGAGGGCCTATAGAATATTAACTGATACGAGCTTTCCCTTATCTGGGTGCAAACCAATACATCTTAGTTCCTTTTTTTCTCGTACTTTGGAATCGCGAGAAACTTGATGTGCCACAGCAACGCAATGTCGCTAAGCTATTGTGTCCGACAAATGGCCGAAAGAATGACAAGGATGACTTTAAGGATGACTTCTCGTGGTTTTTAATGACGATGGGAACAGTTGGGGAAGATGCAGTGCACCGGTATGGTAAGTAGGCTGTGTACGTAGCGTGCCGTTGTTATGACGTCTCGCCTTCTCTTCTCATGAATTAATCGCACCAGCGAATCGCAGTACGTCTGCCGAGCTCAAGCTCCTTTCCTGAGACAGGCGGAGGCCCTTCCTAAGCGATTCTCGTCCTACAGTTATTGCCCCTGAGGGAGTGATCCATTTTGTCTTTCTGGAAGAATTTTGCCCAGCCGTTCCTTAGAAACCTCCTAAGCAATTATAAACACAGCTTTTGCGAGAATCTTTTTGCCTCGGCACTTTATTTGAAGGGAGTAATTAGGAAGAGTGTTTTCGTTGCTTTGGTTTTCCTAATGAGGTGGTTAGCCATGCAATGGAACTTAAACTGTGGAAGCACTCAGCACATCAGAGCTGGTGCTCCACTTTTTTTTATTGCAAACAGTTTCTCGTTTTCAATGCAATATTCAGTCTCCTTGCACGTGCCGTTTAATGGGTTCCTTTAGTAGCTCGAACTGAATTGTGTGTAAATAGTGTTCTTAAAAAGCACTGCTTCTTACATATTTTATAAAGTCTACATTCGCAAGAAAACAGCTTCTAATAATCACTGAAAGCTAAGCTTCGAGTGATAACACTTAAAAAGTGACTTTAGCATGCGATATCCTCATGCTTTAGGGAAGGCATAATTTAATTGCAATTTTACTCAAATTTTTCTGATTGCGGTTTTCCGTCAGAGGTCTGATGTGCAGTAAGTACAGAAGAAGCACGTATAGTACAAACATCAGTTATTTCAATTGGTTAAATGAGCGGCGAGAGCGGTTGGGGTGCGTAACCTTTATTTCTAGCTCAATGTAGTTGCTAGGTGCTCTGATCCTTTTTTGACAGTGTAGCTGTTGAGGCTAGGCACGATGTGTCTGTCAGAAAGAGGAGAAGATCAAACGTGGTGGCTTGGGCGAGTTGGTACGACATGATTCACATAAAAAAACAGCGCCAATAATGAGGGACAAGAAAAGGAGACAGACAGCGGCACTGCCGCTGTGTGTCTCCTTCTTTTCTTGTCCCTCGTTATTGGCGTTGTTTTTAAAGGAAAAGATCATCATCATGAACCGGCACGTGCTCTTTTTGTTGTCTTCTTCGTGATCGTCTTTTCCCTCAACTTTTGCTTTGCCCCTCCGATGGCGTGGGCAGATCGCCCCGGCGCTAGATGAAATAACTCTGACGGGCGACAAAACGGAGCCATAGAGAAACAGTTGTGATGCAGTGATGTCTAAAAGAATAGCCCCCAAACCTATCATACATATATATATATATATATATATATATATATATATATATATACATATATATATTATATATATATATATATATATATATATATATATATATATATCTGTGTGCATTTAAGGCGTCAGACTTATGACGCGGCGTCATTTTCAAAAAGAGAGACGGCGTTGCGCGAAGCAAATTTTTCGCAGTGTACTATAGTAGCTGCTACAATTTTTTTTGTTAATGGCAAATAAATAATAAGACATCATATTTGTAACTTAAAGGTACTCGTCTAGTTATCAAATTGTGACTGAGGCAAATGAGGCAACGGACGAACGGATGGACGCTTCACCCCACTGATCGTCATTCACTCCGTGGATATGCTGAGATTTTCTGTCTTTCGCTCACTATCTGTCCTTTTCTTTTTCTACCATATATTTTACTCTCTACCTTCGTCCTCACCCGCACATCTGCCCTGCTCACCCTTATTTTCTTTTCTTGCCCAGTTCCTGCGCTATTGCATACAAGGCTATGACATCTCTCGCCAGTGTGCCAAGACGACTGAACGGTTCACATGGTCGGCTTCGAATTGTATGTATGTAGCTGGAAATTTCACCTCGTGGAGAGTTTTTTGCCGTGGGAGTTTTCGCTTTCTCTATCTTTACTTCTTTTTACTTCTCTATTTCTTTCTCTCTGCATACTCGCTACTTCACCCATGAATCCCGCTCCGGCGCAATCGGCGAACATGTTCTGAAACGAAGCAGAAGATCAAAACGAGGGAGAAGTGAGTACGTGTCCTGCAATGGCCACAATAGTTGCGATAAGATAGAGAAACTTTTCGCAGTTTGGAGATGCCATAGAAGCAATAACGTCATAGACAGAGTTTAGTCACTTAAGATTTTCGTGGAACATTCCGTGGTGTCTTGCAAAACAATCGGAAGTCGTATTTCATTACAGTGTCGTGTCACTCGTTAAATTTACAAAGTAAAGTATTTTCGGTACCACATTTTCAAGTTGGAGGTGAATATCAGAATCGCGAACATACATTTCTTAGGTGTTTTGGCTTTGGGCTTCAAACCCAATAACGTGCTTGATGCCGAAATGAAACGAGTCAGAGTTTAGCGGGGTATTTGTGTCTTAATAGTGCAATAATAGTTTCAAAAAAATGTTACTTTTTATTATAATTGTTATTTTTTAAAAATAAAGTTCACGTTTACTTAAAATAACGTCTATACTACCTGGTCTGAACTGGAGAAAAAAACTAATGCACTGCTTTAGTTTTATGTCCGTTTTGTTTAGAAAAGGTCTGTTATTACCTCACGTAACCAATTCTTGACCAATTCCCCTCAGTGGGTATCAGCCATATTTCAAGGCATCATACATCATCATTGCTCTCTTGGTACAGGTTCATCAAAACTGTGGGATTAGCGGTTGCTAGGCAAAGCGAGCCGCTTTGCCTTTGCTGTGCGCACCTTGCACAGACCATAGTTTTTACGACCATTTTAAAAAGTTTGCAATATAAAAAATCCCCGTTAATAATTTGGTCGAGATAAACAGCGCAATTTTATGGAAACCGAGGAGGGCTCACTTTGTTGCCATGTCCTTTGTCGAAGATAGCGCAGTTCATCTTCCCAGACGTGTGATTCTCGAGAAACTTGCCTTCGAGCGCGAAGAATGTGAACGCCACGTGGATAAATTATTCCAGCATTTTTTTTCACCATACGGAAGCGCTCAACCTCGCACGTCGTTATTGTTCAAGAGGAGAAGGAGAATGGTGGTAAAGAAAAACGGGCATATATGTGCAATGAAAGTGGAGAACCGCAAAAATGTTCTTGTGAGCCTCCCACTTCATGAGAGGCAATTATAAACCGCGAATTCAATCTGCCTCAAGAAGCGGAAGCAAAAAAAAAAAAAAACGAGAAGCTATTTATGAAGGAAAGTCTTTAGCGAGAGGCATTGCACGCATAAATCGTGCTGACGTCACTGTGCTCGGCATCTTCAGGTACCAGCTCGTCAAAATGTTGCGTGAACTCTCGCTCGAGTGTGCGGAGCGAGAAACTATGACATCTCATTAGTGCCAGTGCACCTTCCAAAACTTTGTGTTCCCCCTTGGTGCTGCTGGAGAACAGAAGCCAGTGGGAGAAGCACAAAATAACGCTAAGGGTGAACTACTCTCTGTCATTCTTTGCACCGGCATTCTCGAATGCGACAAAACGTCATGGCGGCAGCCATCTTTAGGTGCCCAGCACCGAGAACCTCCTTGTGGTGTCATGTGCACTTTATATATGCTGAAGCGAATATTTCTGCATTTGAGTTACGAGAACTAGAAGCGTTCACGTTTCGCTTAGTTGTGAAGCAAGATAGCGAAAAAGGCCGAAGTTCCAGTGAATATGCAAGCTTGAAGACATGAGAAATCTTCGAACTCGGAGCGTAACTGAAGCAAGCCTTACTACAATGACCAACGAAAGATCATTTCTACTAGTGTTGCTTAACAGCTGTTAATGCTTGTTAATGTAGGATAAATAATGGCATATATCGCGTAGTGCTGGGTAGTGGAGGTGAAATTACTACTAGTCTCGAAAGTTCTCGGGAGTGACTTCACAGTTCATCCAAAAAAAAGGTCATTTCCTCCCCACTAAGGATGACCATACGATGTGTATGAAGCGCGCCCAGTTCCTCTTTTGTGGGAGGAAGGACAATTAAGATGAACCGCTCAAGTGTATGCCCAGGTGCAAATGTTTGGAGGGAGAACCATTGGTCACACGTCGTAAAGAGCAGAATGGCTAAAGCGATGAATGGTCTTGGTGGGTGCATGCATGGTTGGCGAGGATTGAGAGGTCGCTGGCGTGCTGCCAAAGTGTATGCTTTCGCTCGACTGCCCAACGCATACGCCAAAGCAGCCCATAGCAGCAAATATTTTGGGGGGAGTTATGGCAGAGACTACAAGGACATTTCAAAATATTTCAACTCACAAATTTTCACACATTAACCAAGCGCATTTAGTGGTGTAGCTGGTATTCACGCGCATGCTGATACGGTGGTCGCGAGTTTGAACCCGCTATGTTTGTGGCAAATTTAACGAAAGTTACGGCTATGTGGGACCTTGCCATATTGACTGTACATGTAATCAAATGTGTGTAAAGCTCCAAATAGTAATTTGGTTGCTCCAAATAGTAAACTGAGAAATTTTTACACAGAACGAAGCAACTAATGGTTCCTTGTTGAGTATCAGAAAAGAAAACCTGGTGCACCTTAAAAGATCGTCGCCAAAAAATAGCTGTTAGTCCTGTGAGAGGTAAGCATGGGGGAGAGTAGCAGTTCGTCACTTCGCAAGGGCAACCAAATGAATGCAATGGCTGTGGGACTTCAGTTAATCCTGTAAAAGAGCAACATTGATACCCCATCATGCTGCTTTGCTTGTAAAAAGTAATAATGGATTAATGCTATCTTGTGTTAGCTGTTGTTAGCCGATTTCGTGCATCTTTGGCTGGCGTTCACTAAGCAGTGGTCACACGTTGACAGTACTGGCTAAATACTGTGCAAAAAAATCGATTTCTTGTGGCGCTGGCGAATCAACGACTGTGGTCGTTATTTCACTGGGCCCACAAGAAATCGCTAGCTCTAAAGCTAGCAATTTTTTGAAAGACGGCTGGCGCTAAAGCTAGCACTCTAGCGCCCGGCTTCTTAGGTACACTGATACGGCAATGCAGCCAGCATACGTGCACGCGGCAGAGCGCTGACGCTGCAGCTGTCACACGTTGACATTCTCAATTTATAGAACAACGTTCAGTTACCCAGTTATGATAAATTTAAGATTCTAGAGTCTTCGATGGTTGCTTTCAGACACATTACCCACTGGAAGATTGAAGCAAAAAAAAAGATCACAGCACATTCACGGAGAGCGTGATCAAGAAAGGGGCAAAGCGGCTATCCGTCCGTGCGTCCGTTCATGCGTCCATTCATCTGTGCATCCGTCTGTGCGTCCGTCCATCTGCGTGTCCGTCCATGCATCCATCCATGCGTCCGTGCATCTGGGCGTCTATCCGTGCGTTCATCCGTCCGTCCATTCATCCATGCGTCCGTCCGTGCATCTGTCTGTCTATCCGTCCATCCGTCCATCCATCTCGTGAACACTTGAAGTGCAGCCATCTCGCATCTTTTCGTCAGATATTCATCATATAGAAGTACCACCGTCTAGCGGAAATTCCAAGGACTGAATGAGAGTGGCACGGCTTACTAGAGGAGTGACACGTGTGCACTCTCTCACGGCCGTCGCTTTTTGTCTAGTTCCCACCTTTCACCGCCACTAGTTCTTGGCACAGTGGCCCAACCCTCGCTAAAGCTTGCTAAAACCAAGAGGTTACGCCCAGCGGGTTTAACCTGGCAAGCCTTTCTGGTCAGATTGGACTCAAAGTGCGTCCTTTTAATACTAGTTTTTTCAATAAGCACTAAATTCAAGACAAATTTATTTGGGGATTGAGTCATCAATACTCGTCTCTGTAAGCAATTTCATCAGAAACAACTATCTTCTTGTTCATGAATAATTTGCGCGGGTTTTCTCCTCAATTGGAAGGGGTACACGCGTGCCGCTCCTCTCGTCCAACAGTGGAAATGGCTACTACTACTACTACTACTACTACTACTACTACTACTACTACTACTACTACACATTCCGGACGCACCACCCACGGATCAAGGAGCTTCGCCCCCCAAAAATAAGGGCCGAGTGGTGCCGCAGGTAAAAGAGCAAGTTGCCGCCGGCTGGTATGCAATGACCAAAAAGATTGAAACACCTTAGAACGAGCTCCCGCGTGCGAATGATTCGCCAGCGCTCAACAGAACACACGTCCTCTCGAATTTGTTTATCGCCACTGACAAAACAAAGCTCAGCAGAGTCGCCATGACGTAAAAGCTGTTTATTAAAAATTGCGTTTTATTTTTTTTTTCAGCTGGGACTACCAGGCCAAGTCTACGTTTCCATAATGAGAATGTTTCAAAATCTCACGCGGGTACGGGTTTTTTTTTTTTCAGCGCTTTTCGGGTAGTCAAATTATTTCAGAAACAAAACAGCCCCGTTGTGGTTTGTGTTTGAAACTGAGTCGTGTTTGGGAGGTGTGATCACATCATGTTTGAAATAACTGCATACCAAACGATTGCGATGTTTTCTTCAGCAGGTCACAGAAAGACGCCTTTTCTAGGCTGATAATTTGTACCAATGTATGAAACATTGCCAGTATGTCTTCGGCGTAGTGGCTGCTTAAATAAATTAACATTGAAAGTACAGGCACATCGCTAAACATCCTTTCAAACGTTAACTTTGGATCTTTATTCATCGTGTTTTATGAAAGTACTTTGTGCGAATTTTTTCTGTGGCCGGAGCAGGCGTGGTGGTCCGTGCGAACGCCTTAAGAAGCTTTGAAACATCGCGGAGCGTCTTGAATATACATCGATTCTAATAAAGAATCCCTCACCGCTTTTCACATATAAGGACTGCTCACTTCTAGCCCGTTGTAGAGGAAATTCGGCAGATCCCACTTACTTAAGAATCGACGTTATGCGAAACATGCGGACGGAAGGTGACCGCGTTTCAATTTTTTCATTGAGCGACACGTCATGAAACGACGCTAATTATATGTACAAATGTTGCACGCACCGACATATGTTGAAGAGTTCCAGATACTATATAAGCAGTTGCTTGCCCTTAAGCAACGATGCCATCTGGAACATTCGTGTTAGCAACATCAGAAGCTGATATGAAACGCTGATGCACGCGAGGATGCTGACCCTGGACACTGCTGCATAAATCAATATCAGCGCATGGCAACAAAAAAAATTGACGTTAACCCGACGTGATGGATGTATCAAAACAGTTCATATGTAATGTTTATAAAATTGGGTAGGCAGCACTGCAACCGCAATTGACGTTTTACAAAGATTGGCGTTTATTTGAAAAGTAGTTTTGAGACCTGGCATAGCTCTGTCGTAAAATGCTTCATTGCCACGCAGAATGCTTAGATTTGATTCTAGTTGAGACCTTGACATTCATTCTTTGCATTCGTCTGGTCGACGCTACCGTTGTTTTGTATTTATTAACGTTTGCGCGTTAGAAATGTCCATCTGTGCCTCGTCATTCTTGGGTAAAAGATACTAAGTGTCACTCACTTGTGGCGCATACCTGCATACCACCGGAAAACATTCGTCTGTTGTATGTGCAACTATCTGGCGGGAAGTGCTTGACGACGTACGCGACGAGATTGCGACATTATTCATGGCTTGACCAGTGCGTCATATTCTTCCCACCACCTTACCCTCCCATGCTAATATTGGTTCATGCCAAGTAAATGGGGTGACCAAGAAAGCACCGAAACGTAAGCGGCTAGAGATAGATAGATAGATAGATAGATAGATAGATAGATAGATAGATAGATAGATAAATAGATAGATAGATAGATAGATAGATAGATAGATAGATAGATAGATAGATAGATAGATAGATAGAGTCTGCCCGTGCTTTAATCCGCCCATTCATTCTTGCTTCCGTCCGTCCATGCATCCGTCCATGCGTCCGTCCGTGTGTGCGTCCATCTTTGTGACCGTCGGTGCATCCGTTCGTCCACGCGTCTCTCCATGCGTCCGTCCGTACGTCCGTTCATCCATCTGTCCACCCTGCCTCTGTTCGTGCGGCCGTCCCTCTGTATGTCCGTCCGTCTCCACCTCTGTCTATCTGTGCATCCGTCAGTTCGTCCGTCTATCTGTATGTCTGTTCGTCCGTCTATCTGTATGTCCGTCCGTCCGTCCGTCTATGAATCTACTGAATACTTCAAGTAAAGCCATCTCACGTATTTCCCTGTTGTATTCATCATATACAAGTGCCGCCATACATCGGACATTCTAGGGACCGCTCCTTTGGGTATGTGCCATCGGTGGCTACATACACCACCGGAAGATTGACAGAACCACATCTTAAGGAGCTTCATCCCTAAAAAGAGCGCAACTCAACGAGGACACGAAAGCTCAAGTAAGACTAGCGCTGGTCCTCTTTGGTCTTTTTTGTCTCTACCTTGTTTTGCACTGTTTTCTACTAATATTGTGTAGCCACAAGATACCGACTGGAAATAGTTGAAGACAATTGTCTTTCTTCGCACGGCCACGGTGTGCGAACGACGAAGTCATACTTTTTATTGGTGAAGGAAGGAAGGAAAGATGATCAAAATCAGCATCGAAATGCAGCCCACATGTGGAGAAAAGGTGTCGCGCTTTCAGATCTGTGAGGTGTTTGTTTTGTAACTTGGCAACAAGCTGTGAAGCCAAAAGAAGAGTCCGACAGTTGTCAACCTTGTGAGCGGGACAAATTGTACCGTACGGGCAACTCAGTTTTGGTGCTGGCCTTAACACAGAAGTCGGCAGTGGTGTAGGGAATATTGGGGAGAAAATTAAACCTATAATAACATGCGCCCACCTATGATGTGCAACTAGAGAACTATTCATGGTCTGATTAGTGTCAATTCTAACGCAACTTAAGTAGTGCTTTTTCATCACCACCTACGCCTGAGCAGTGGCACCACAACAGCGTCAAAACAGCAGTAGCCGTCATACTAACAACAACAAAAAAACGTTTTCAAATAGTTTTAGCCTGTGTTTTTCAATTACCTAAGCATCACTTTTGCTGCGACTTGAGTCTTTTAGCTTTAGACAAACCCTATACTTTCCACGGCATGACTGTTTGTTAGCTCTCATTAACATTGTGTCAAACGAACAAAAGTAGACATTAAATTTATATTCCTGTTCTTCATATGTATGGACACGATGCTCGTAATAGAAGTGAAATCCTAGTGGACACGATTTCGGAAGGACATAACATGTGCCACCCAATAACATGGCTGTGCTTGTTGTACTCTGCTCCAAAAAAACATCATGTTGTACATTTTAATATGTGAATAATCTTGTCTCGTTCGCAATGCGCCAAATTTGCCGCTAATAGACCTTCATGATTATTCAAAACATATTCCATGGGTTGATTTTAAAAGAGGGTGTGTGTTGCGTCATACAGAGGGATCTTTTCTGAAAATGTAAACGTCACTTTATTATCGCCAGCCGATTTCTTTGTAGCAATAAAGCAATGAGTTTCCATACTATGAGATAGAAGTAATAACCCTTCACACAGAAGGTTTCAATGCGCTAGTGATTAACCACCAAGCGTTTTACTGCCGCATTGACTGTAATCGCAAGCACTGAATAGTTTACAGTGCTTCTATTCAGAAATAGGCAGCTGCGTTTACACACAACGCAGTAGGCTTTATTGTGTGCCTCCTATGACGACTATACTTTTATGTTGGAGTTAATTACTCCCCTCTCGCCCTCCCCATGTGTAGGGTAGCAAACTGGACGCCTAGTCTAGTTAATCTCCCTACCTTTCCTACATTCCTTCTTTCTCTCTTTTAACTACTTGAGAGCTGAACGAATAAAAAACTTGCAGTCTTAACGTGTTCTTTTCATTTTTTTGGCAATTGCGTATTCCCATAAATCAAATGTGCGCACTCGTTTTATAAACTCATGCGTTTACTTATGTAAAAAAGACTACTTTTTTCTTCTAAGCCATCCCAGAAAATAATTCCGCGGTTTTGTTGTTCTTTTCCGGCACATTAAAGGTATTGGAGAGAGCGAGAAAAATAATATAGACGAAAGCACACGGAAGATATCCTGGAACTAGTAAACTATTTGCAATTTTTCACAGGCATGGATGAATCCAGCTAAGAAATAACCCACGGGAACACACAAAGAGAGAGAGAGAGATAAATAAAAAAACTGGCAGATACCATGTATGCAGTGGGAATCGATGATATGCGAAGCAAGAATGAGAATTGTCGATAAGCCACATTAAAATCAGCACAACGTTACGAGGTTGAAGCAAAAGATGCCGTACATGCCTTTCGTGTCATAAGTACCATGTTTGGATGTGTCCTTTGCCTTCGTCATCTATTCACGTCACTTGATACCAAATTTAGTATATGTGAGCTAGCGAAACGGCCGCGAGCACGCAATTAGCGTGGTGTGTTGTCATGTTCTTACATGACACGTGTGTCAGGATTATCATGTTTGCACCAGTCATATATTTCGCCATCCATTGACGTCTCGTAACACCAAAATTGGTATAAAAGGTCCGCGAGCGCGTCATAAAGGACCAATTATACTTCTATGCAGCGTTGGCGCGTGCGCACGCTGGGCACAGCGACCCTACGTTACCAAAATGCAAGCACTCTATAGTCTGACGCCAGGCGCGACCGATACGACCAGCGTCTGTCGGCGCAGCCCGACGGCAACCGGCGTGAAATTAGCGCCATTGCGTTACCCAGACAACCCTGCGTCTCACTGTTATTGTGACAGAGTAAGCCGGACGCCCTGAAACGTGCATGCGTCAAAGCAACGCAGCGCGGCACGCGCCTGCGAGTATATGGCAGGACCAGTGCCCGGCATGGCAACGCCGGCGTGACGCGACAAAATGAACGCCGGCGTGCTTGCGCACTGTGTCACTTCGAAATGTACTGACACCTTGACTGTGGCATGTAGTCACGTTCCCAAATGACACGCATCTCTTTATTATTGTTTTTGCACCAGTCACATGCCTTCGTAATCCATTGACGTCCCATAATACCAAATCTGGCATATGTGATGCTAGCAAAACGTTCTCAAGCGCATCATGTGCATGGCATGTATTCATGATAAATTACATGATACGCATGTCGTGATTATTATGTTTGGATGTGTTATTTACCTATGTCGTCCATTCTCGTCGTGTAATACCGAGTTTCGTATATGTTAAGCTAGCAAAACTGCCGCCAGCGCATGATGAGCGTGGCATGTATTCATGTTGTTATATAACACGCATCTCATTATTATCATGTTTGCACCAGTCATATACCTTCCTCATGCATTGACGTCACATAATACCAAATCTGGCATATCTGATGCTAGCGAAACGACCTCGAGCGCATCATGAGTGTGGCAAGGGGTCACGTTGTTACATGACAAGCATGTCCTGACATTCATGTTAGAGTCTGTCACTTGTGTTGGCCATTCAATCATGTCCTACCATAGCAGTTCTACGACATGCCTTGTGAACCAAACCACCACAAGAGCTGCAGGGCAATAAAATGTATATCATGACATACATGCCATGATTTTCACGTAATGACTAGTCAGATACGTTCATATAGTCATGTTATGCCATACCAAGTTTGGTATCGATACCATTATTGAAACGGCCAGGAGAGCTAAAAGTGGTAGGCGGATAGATAGATAGATAGATAGATAGATAGATAGATAGATAGATAGATAGATAGATAGATAGATAGATAGATAGATAGATAGATACGCTCAAAGTTGCCAACGTTCGCTGATAAATGCTTCGCAGTCAAAGTGGCTAACCAATTCCCTTATGCGCACACCGTCAGGTCGCTAATATGGATAGGGATGGCTGGCTCTAATGTAACGTGCACCATTACTGACGTGCGCAGTTAATAAAGAAATACATAGCTGAAAATTCTGGGTAGGAGTGTGGACGCTGTTACGGTGATCACTTGGCATGAAAAGGCACTACAACATGAGCAGCGGGGCGTTCCGTTCTCATGCACTTAATACGTGCGCACTCGCTGTCCGCACTGCATGATCTGGGACACCTGCCACACGGAAACGAAGAGCGAAGAAGCATCGCCGATTCACTATTTGCCATCCGCTTGCTGGCGGCAAGTGACTCGCCACGAGCTGCTGCTGCTGAAAAACATTTATTTACAGATGTTATTTACCTGGAGGGTGGGAACGGTCCTTAAGGGGCCACCCCGTACAAACACTAGGTGGGCCCCTTTTTATGGGAGCCCATTGGCGTTGGCCGCGGCCCGGGCACGATCGACCAAGGCCCGTTGGGCCGTCAGGTCAAAGCAGCCGAGCAGGGCTGCCTCCCAGTCCTCCCGCGGAGGGTTGGGTAGTGGGGTAAGGTTTGGGGTTTTTTGGCATATCCACACCATGTGGAAAATGTCAGAAGAATTTTCCTCACAATGCGGGCACCTCCCCGTGCAAGCGGGGTCAAAGTGTTTTATGATTGCAGTGCACAATAGAGTTTTGGTATAAAGGCGAAGGAGGATTCGCTCCTCCACCTTCCTGATGCCCTTACAGGGTTTCGGAAAGACGTTATGGCCGGATTGATAAAATTGTGTGACCTTCTTAAAGGTGTAGGTGCGATTGGGTTCGAGTTCCGGATCGGTAGGGGACGAGGATGGTGCCCGGAGAGTGAGCGCGCGGGCGGTGGCATCGGCCGTCTCATTACCATCGAGGCCCGTGTGAGCCGGAGCCCATATGATTGTTCGGTGTGCGGGGGCACCTAGGTAGCTGCTGTTCTGCAAAATTTTATAAGCAAGGTACGGAATGTATCCCTGTTCAATATTGCGACAGGCGCCCCTTGAGTCGGTGATGATGGCCCTAGAGTCCTGATCTGCGGCGGCTAGTGCGATGGCGATCTCCTCCGGGTGCGTATTGTTATGTGCACGGAATGTGAGTCCGTTTACAGCGGTGTTTTGGTGGACGACCGCAGCCGTGTACCAACCACCGTGGTTCGCGCCGAAGGCGTCCACATAGAATACTCCGAATTCGTGGCCGTAGTGTCGAGCCTAGGGCTCCGCCCGCACGAGGCGTCAGCCTCTGTAGTCGTCTTGGGTCATGTTAGCCGGAAGAGGGCGCACGTGCAGGGAGTATCGCCAAACTTCTGGAATCCGTACGCGTTCTTCCGTGTGTATTAAATGATTGATGTGTAGCCGGGCAAGGAGGCGGCGACCCGACGGTGTTTTAGAGAGTCTAGTATATTGGTTTGTCATGTGCGCCTCTCTCAGCTCCTTGAAGGTGTTCACCATTCCCAAGCCCAAAAGGCGCTGGTTAGAGGTGCTGACAGGAAGGTCGAGGGCATGCTTGTAGATTTTGCGGAGAATGACTTCTAGTGCATTCTCGTCGGATTTGCGTAGGTGGAGGTATGAAGCCGAGTACAGGACTTGGCTGGTTACGAATGCATGCGCCAGCCGCAAGGCACCTTTGCATCGTAACCCCCCGCGCTCTTTGGAAACCCGGCGGACCATACGGCCCACCTGGTCCCCCACCTTACGCAATTTGGCTAATGTTGTGTCTGCTCTGCGATTTTTGTGTATAAAAAGCCCTAGTACTCTAATCTCATCGCGTTCGGTATGGGTCCGCTGTGAAGGGAGAGGTTGATTTTTGTGGTGCACTTTGGTGATAGGTGTATATGACTGTATTCCGATTTGGACGGGGACCACTGAAAGCCGCAGTGACGGGCATAGTCATCCACGATGTCCGCCGCTTGCTGCAGGCTTGCCTCCATGTCTCCTACTGAGCCGTGTGACGCCCATATGGTGATGTCGTCGGCATACAGCGCATGCTGTATGCCTTCGACTTTCGCCAGCTGAGCGGGGAGTGTCATCATTGCCACATCGAATAGGAGTGGCGAGAGGACCGCTCCCTGCGGAGTCCCTCGCGTGCCTAATCTGTAAGGGCCGTATTCAATGTCCTGAATCCGAATGTATGACTGTCGGTCAGTGAGGAATTGTTTAATATAGTTGAAAGTGTTTGGCAGCAATCCACCTGTGAGAGATGTGTTAGAATAATTTCGTGGGTCACGTTATCAAAGGCCACCTTCAGATCCAAAGCGAGCACAACTTTGTCATTGAGGGGATATTCGACTGGATCGAGGATCTCATGGTCGAGCTGAAGCAAGACATTCTGTGCGGACTGGTGTGGGCGGAAGCCGAACATGGTGTCTGCAAATGCATTTTTGGTCTCCAGGAACGCGGACAATCTGTCGCGCACCATCGTCTACATTAATTTTCCCACACAAGAAGTAAGAGAGATGGGGTGGAGGTTGTCCGTGTTAATGGCTTTGCCCGCTTTGGTTATGAAGGTGACCAGGGCGGTCTTCCACTCAATTGGTAGGCATGTTTTCCCGATCCAAATGGAATTGATGTAGACAAGGAGCATGGTGTAGGCTGATTCAGGAAAGTTGGCAAGTAATTTCACGGTAATTTTATCCCTTCCCGGCCCCGTTCCTCGCCTCATTTTTGCTAGGGCTGCCTTCAGGTCGTGTAACTGGAACAGTTGATTCAGCTCCGCGTTCTCGGTACCTGCATACGAGTACGCTGGCCCTCGGGAGTCCTGCTGTGTGCATAGATATTGGTCTCGGAGTTCACATGCTAATTTGGCTGTGTCTCGGTCGAAGCTGTGAAATGCTCCTTGCAGTTGCTTTTGTGTCTCTGTTCGAGTTTGGGTCGGATCAATCAAGGCGCGGAAGAGGCGCCAGGTACTCTGGCTGCGCATTTGTCGAGCGGCCGTGTTGCAATGGTCCACCCAGGTAGAGTCAGCCAGCTGGGCCGCGTACTCTGCTGCTCGCTGGGTGAGCTCAGCGATGCGAATTTTGAGCTTTCGGTTGTGTTTTTGCCGGCGACATCGGCGGACGAGGCTGCGCCGGGCCTCCCAGAGGTGAAGGAGGTGGTTATCCACCACCGGAGTAGCCTCGGAGAGTTTAATTTGTGTTTCTGTGAAGCGCAATAAGGAAACCAATTTCTGGGACCAAGCATGGTATCCTTGGTCCTGAATGGGTGTCGAATTGGCGTATATTTGCCGAAACTTCGTTTAATCGGGTAATTTGGCCTCTCCGTAGGGTCTTGCCAAAGGATAGGTGCGAATGGTGGTGTTGAGTATGCAGTGGTCGCTGCCAAGGGTCTCCACAGTGTTGACCCCATCCGCATACTGGATGTTTTTTTGTGTGGGTAAGGTCCGGACGTGTGTGCTGGGTCACGGAGTTACCCACGCGAGTTGGGTAGGCAGGGTTGGTGTGAAGAGTTAGGCCCAGCGTGGACATAAGTTCCGCCAACGTACGTCCACGTTTCTCTTCACGTGCATACCCCCAAAGTGTGCTGGGGGCATTAAAATCAACCACGATCACTAGAGGGTCCGTGCCTGCAGCCTTTAGGGCGCGGCTAAAAATGTCTGCTAATGTAATGTTCTTAGTTTCGGTGCACAATAAATGTTTAGCACGTGCAGTAGCGGGTCCTGTTTACACAGTAAAAGGAGTGTCACCATCACGTACGAGAAAGCTGGCTTAAGGTTGAGATCAACTAGGTTGGCCGTATAATTTTTGCGCACGCAGATACAAGATAAAGGGTCCTGCTGAAACGTAGTACAGTTTGTGAGTGTGGCAGCACTCCCTGGCTCCTGGAGGGCTACCACAACAGGAAGGTTTTCAAATGCTGCGAGGAAACGCCGGAGGTTGGCCTGCTCAGCGTGAGCCTTAAAGCCCCGACAATTACACTGGGTGATTTGGATGGGAGTGGCCGTAATCAATCGTGGCGACTTCCGAATTCTAAGGGTGCCCGCCATGGTCAGTGGAGTCAACGAGCGATCGCAGTGGCGGTGCTCCCGAGCCAGCACATGCGGGGAGAGGGGTGTCCTCAATTCCGGAGACGGAGCTGTTGTCATCATCCTCAAATTCGATCTGTCGTCGAGGCGTTTTAAGGTACCGGCCGGACACGCCCTTAATTGGGCCGGCTCGTTTGGTGAAACGCGCAACTTGTTGAGCTATCAGCGTTGGGATGGTTTCTGTCATTTTAGAAATGGCGGCATATACAGCCGCTGAGATTTGGGTGTCGAGGACAGTTATATGGCTGTTCATACTGACTGCAAGGGTGTTCACACGAGCTTCGAAAGCGGCTACCGCGTCCGTTGCCGCCACCCAAGTCTCACACTTCATTACCTCTACTGCGGGGGGAGGAGGAGGGGAGACTAGTTGGGTCTGTTTGGCCTCGGCTGCTGCTAGTCTTATTGTAACGCTTCGAATTGTGCCTGATGTTTGCAATAATAATTTGGTCGGCGTTACGTGATGAAGATGGGATGATAGGGGGGGGATGAAGAGGCAGCCCTACCGTACCACCCACCTGGTTTCCGTTTTTGACGGCATTGGCCCATGACCCGGCTTCGCCGCATGGTTGCGCCATCGCCTGGTTTCCGGTTTCTCCAGTAGGGGAAGCAGGCTTGTCTATCTTGGCGACTTCCCGGCGTGGTGGCTCACTGGGAGTCTGATCTTTGCGTCGTTTCTCGGACGCCCTTTTGGACTTTCCGCCCGGTTGTGTGGCAACCTTGGAATTACGGTAATTGGCCGTACATGCTCGAGAGTTTGTAGCGTGTGCTCCACCGCACACAGAACATACGGGTACACATTCATGAGGGGCCCGCACCCCCTCCTCCACAAGCGGAACCTGCTGTCCACACAGGCCACACGTATCCGGTCGTGGGTTGGGACAAGTGTCTATTCGTTGGCCGACGACACCACACTTGCCGCAGGCCGGGATCGTCCGGTAGTAGGGTTTGACGGGGATCAGCACTGTGTCGTAGTGAACAAAGCGTGGCTTCTCCTTGCCGGCGAAGGTTACACGCGCCTTGTTCTATTTGCCAAATTTAAGCACCTCGATGATGGTGCCTGACCTCTAGCGTACGCTCTCTCGAAGCGTCTCCGTCGTATCTGTCATGCGGACTACGATGACTCCATGGTAGACATTGCTACCATATTGTCGCAGGTACCCGTTGAGCAGAACCTGCCCACCGCGGAGTCCCAGATGATTTTGTCCACCTTGTCAAAGTCCGGAGTGTGAATCACGATCAAATTTTGCTCTCTCGATGGAATAACTGTCAGCGTCTCAGCTCGCTCGGGCCCGAGGTATGCTTTAAACGTGGTCCCGTACCACTTCTCTGGTACGTGGTCCCGTACCAGTTCTCTGAGAAAGCATCATGCAATGAGATGCACTCTCGTGGCTTTACGACTATTACATAGTCGTCCGCACTATGTTTCGGAAACAGGCGAGGCTTCCATTTGGTGAGAACTTTGCCCTTGTGTCCAACAGCGCGCGAAGCGGGAGGCTGCGTCTTGTCAACTGGCATGCCGGATTCCGGGGCAGCGGCGGGCGCCGCCCTTTTAGGATTGGCTTGCGAGCGGTGTTCAACCGCGTCGTTGAGAGCTTGGCTCCGAAACCTCGGTGAAGAAGTACAGTTTTGCGTTTCGGAAGTCGTAATCGTTCCCAGGTCATGGCATGTGGGTCGTATCCACGTTGAATGAGAGTAGCGTCCATGTTGCCTCGGAAAACCGGTCCCACGCCGCCGGGCGTCGGCGTCGCCGATTGGCTTAACGGCGTCGCCAACGTGGTCGGGTGATGATCGGCCGTAAAGTTGTTAAAACCGGCCCACCTGGATGACACTGGTATCCACGTGTTGCCTGTGAGTCGCCGAAATGATTGATGCTGGTCTTGACGGGGTACTGTGAAGTTGCCCGTGGCTCCAGCCGAAAATCAGCGGAGCCGAAGCGCAGCACGTCCTACATCATCGCGGGCCTGCAGCGCCCCCCACCACGAGCTGTGCGGCTCTGCAGTAGAGCCCATGTACACGTCCTAACACGCATCGGATATATTTCTTTAGGTCGCGGTTCATGTCAATGTCTCCTACCAGTTCCCAAGCCTGCTTCTTTCTTCGATGGAGACTCAAAATGTCTGAATTCCACGGTTTCACCTTACCATCCGATGAGGATATATAAAACGAGACTTAGGTCAGGCGTTTTCTCCATTCTAGTAATACGGCCGTTTAGATTTGAGCAAAAACTTTCCGTAATTTTTCGCTACGACGAGACGAGTGGAGGAAAATTAGGAGCACTGGTATGGTAATGACTGTTGTGTACGTAGCATGCCATTGTTATCATGTCTCACCTTTCTATTCCCATTAATTTATCGCAGTACGTGTGCCGGGCCCGAGCTCCTTTCCTGAGACAGGCGGAGGCCCTTCCTAAGCGATTCCCGTCTTACAGTTATTGCCCCTGAGGGAGTAATCCGTCTTGTCTTTCCGGAAGAATTTTGTTCAGCCATTCCTAAGAGCCATTTTCAGCAATTTTTAAACACAGCTTTTGTGAGACTCTTTTTGCCTCAGCAGAATGGAGTAATTAAGCAGAGTGTTTTCGTTGCTTCGGTTTTCTTAATGATGTGGTTAGCCATGCATTAGAATGTAAACTGTGGAAGCACTCGGCACGTTAGAGCTGGTGCTCCACTTTTTTTTATTGCAAACAGTTCCTCGTTTTCAAGGCAATGTTCACTTTCCTTGCACGTGCGGTTTAATGGGTTCATTTATTAGCTGGAACTGGATTGTGTTTAAGTAGTGTTCTTAAAAAGCACTGCTTCTTACATATTTTATAAAGTCTACATTTGCAGCACAACAGCTTCTAATAATAACTTGAAGCTAACCTAGGAGTGGTAAATGAAAAAGTGACTCTAGCAGGCGATGTCCTGATGCTTTAAGAAAGGCGTAACTTATTTGTAATTTCACTCAATTTCTCGTAGTCACGGGCCTCCGTAAGAAGTCTCATGTGCAGTAAGTATAGAAAAAACACGTATAGTACAGCATCAGCTATTTCAATCGGCTCGTTAAATGAGCGGCGAGAGAGGTGGGGTGCGTAACCTTTATTTCTAGCTAAGTTGAGTTGGTAGGTGCTATGGTGCTTTTTGACAGGGTAGCTGTTTAGGCGAGGCGCAATATGTCTGCCAGAAACAGGAAAAGATGATGATGATGATGATGAACCTTCAGCTTTGCTGGCACTCGCACACAAAGGGGGATCGGCCATGAACCGGGCGGCAGGATCATCAAGTGTGCTAATTCAGACATTCAGGTAGTCTCGTAGCCGTAAATAATAACAATAGGCTAAGAGGGTAATCTCTTTATTGCCCTTATGTACTCGCACACAGCAGAGAAAACCTCCCTGTGGCTATAACCTCATGTAATCCCTCCGAAGGATAAAATTAGTTCCACGTTTATTTTTAAACATAGCTTCTCAATTGGTTCGACCAGGTATCTTTTCCTTTGATAATGATAACGTTCGTGCTACGTGGCTCATCGGAGATCGGCTCATCGTCGAGCGGCAGGATCCTTGTAGCTAAGATTTGGTTTGCTTTCCATTTCTCGTATTTCTTGTTAGTTTTTTTCAACTGAAACGTTGTTGCAGCCCTTTGGAGGTCAGGCAAGTCAGAATATTCTGATGTCTTTCTCATCACCTGGCCAAGGGCACTCCCATTGGCTGGCCTCACTACCGGTCAAGGATTGGCCGCTCGATACCTTGCTTCGCAGTGGAGATAGCTACGTCCCTGTGGCTCTGGTTCCTACAAGTGGGGGTTCCATTCCAATGAAGAATCCGAAGGTGATACAAGTGGAGCTTCAGAAAGCCCCGTCGCTTTTCCAGAAGACCATGGAGGTCCGCCAGTTCGGCCGCGGGGGTATGCTGTGCTGCTCTGCAGACCAGGATTGCGTCCGAGAGCTTCTGAATTGCTCTGAATTTGCTGCACAGCCGCTGAGCCCGTTTATTACAGCTCATCTTGCATGTACGAATGGCATAGTCCGTGGGGTGGATACGAGTCTGGCACCTCAAGAAATTCTTGACTTATTTGCTGTAGCTGGGGCAGTTTCAGTCTATCGATGCACCCGAACGACCGATAAAACGAAATCGCCTACTGAATCAGTTATAGTAACTTTTGCAGGAAGAGTTAGGCCAACAGAAATTAGGACATGGCCACTAATCTACAAAGTAGAACCACTTTCCCCGAAACCTTTTCAGTGCTCAAAATGTTGGCGATTCGGCCACAGCATGAAAGGATGCAGATCACAGGCTAAATGTCGTCTGTGCGGAGAGAGTCATGACAGCTGCGATTGCAAATCCGATGACCAGAAGTGCTGCTTGTGTAATGGAGCGCACCCTGCAAACTCTGCTGAATGTGGCGCGAAAGAAAGAGAAATGGGTGTTCTAGAAATCATAGAACGCAGGCGTTGCTCTAGGAGGGAAGCGGTAGCAGAAATGCATGAAAGATCGAAAGGTGACACAGGCATAATATCCCGGAACACAGCGGCAATGAATGCATCGCTTGCAAAGTCGATAACTGAGGCTGTTGAAAAGTCCACTGAAAAGGCAATGCAGCGTCTGGCAGCTACTCTTTTTGAAGCCTTGGCTGATATGTTAACACAACAGCTGACACAAATCATTGGTACAATTTCTGTGCAAAATCGGGATGTGCACGCTCTGCTGATTTCAAGGGGTACAGAGGAGGAAAATGAGACAGTCAATCATAGATCTATCTCTCCGAAAACAGGATCTTCAAAAAATAGAGTTCAGGCTGAGTCAGAACCTGTGACAGATGAATCAGGAGACTTTACAGATATGGACACAGAATCTCTAAGAACTTTGAAACGTAACAGATCTGCCCCTTCTAAAAAGTTGTCTCAGAACCCAAAATCCAAGAAATACTTGTCAAAGAAAGACTTCTTTGAGAACCTTTCAAAAATTGATTTCTTGAAAAAAGATATTCTAGATCAGGCAGTTTCTTCTGCCGGTATAGCATCAAATTAGGTTCCCTGAAAATTCTGCAGTGGAACTGCCGGTCTATTTAGTCGACAACTACAGATTTACAATATATTTCTTCGCAAATTTCTCCCGACATAATTGCGATTCAGGAAAAAACCTGGCTTGGTAACCGGAAAAAAAGTTTATTTGAAAAATTATCGATTAATACGGCTGGATCGGCCGAGTAGAGGTGGCGGTCTGGCGGTATTGGCTCTGTGACTAAATGTAGTCACAGAGCCAATATATCGTATCAGTGTATGGACACAAATTACGAAATTGTGGTGTTAGACATAACACTACCAGACTGCTCGCCTTTCTCTATTGCAAATGTATACTTTCCTGCGAGAGTTCAAGAGACTAGATGCCTTGATGCTATGGTAGCTTCATGCAGAAAAGAAATAGTACTGTGTGGTGATTTCAATTCACACCATGTGTCTTGGGGCTTCAAATCTGATGTATGCGGGAGACGTTTGTGGGAATGGACGCTTGATAATAACTTTTCCTGCTT
This sequence comes from Rhipicephalus microplus, assembly GCF_043290135.1. Lineage (NCBI taxonomy): Eukaryota > Metazoa > Arthropoda > Arachnida > Ixodida > Ixodidae > Rhipicephalus > Rhipicephalus microplus. The sequence continues at coordinate 85,163,483 of NC_134704.1, forward strand.
GAACTCACACGTTGCTACATTTGTAAGAGGTAACTCTAAATCTACTATTAACTTAACATTTTCCAGCTCCACTTTAAGCATGTCCTCGTGGAATATATTAGATTGAGCTACAAACAGCGACCACCTTCCCATTACGTTTGAAATTGAGTTCCCGAGGTTTATTTTGGCAGGGAAAGTTGGCTCATTCGTAAATTATGCTAAATTACAAAAAGACTTAAAATCTACGTTAACTTTGCGCGAGGAAATACAGGAAGACCTTAGAGCTGTGAGTCTATGTGCGGTGTTGAAACGATCACTAAAAAATTCAACGTTTACTGTGAACTCGAACACAGCGGGATCTTTTAGCCCGTGGTGGAATCTAGACTGTGTCAGGGGGTATAGACAGCGAAAAGCAGCTTGGAAAAAGCTGTTAATTAACCAATGCCCCAAAAATTGAAGTGATTATAAATTAATGGCCGCCGATTTTAAGCGTCTAGGGCGCAAAGCAAAAGAAGACTATGATATGAATAAATTTATTATCTGTCTAAGTCTAAAAATAAGAAAATGCATTTCAGATTTTTACGTGCGAGAAAAAGAATTCCACAGACAGAAAGCAGTCATTCCAACATTATGTCTCCTCGCGAACTCTCTGAATTCTTAAAAAATATTGTTAAAGGCTTGCAAACCAAGTTTACGACAATTATGTCAAAGTCCATGGTGAAAATAAGGGTGGATTGTGATTTGCAGGAGGTATTTTTAGCTGAACTGGCGGATGTGATGAAGAGCTTACCGCCCGCTGCTCCCGGACCTGATGGGGTGACCTCTACAATGATTAAACTGCTATACGAAATATCGCCACATGAAATCCATAATATAGTTAATTATTCACTGAAAAATTCTTGGATTCCGGCCGATCGGAAGCTTTCCAAAATAATTCCGATACTTAAGAAACAGGGAATGGAGTTTACTCTGGATAACATAAGGCCTATTTAATTGGCATCTAACCTGGTCAAGCTTGTAGAGAGAGTCTTAAATGCCCGTATAATAAACTACATCAATGACCATACAATACTAAACCCCAGACAAATTGGCTTTAGATCGGGATACTCTATTTGGTGTGCACATGTGGATTTGGAAAGTCGCATACAGCTGGCTCGGCATCGCCGCGAATACTGTGCACGAGTCACTCTAGACTTAGCTAAAGCGTACGACAAAGTGGAATATCCTATCCTTATCCAGCAGATGCAAGACTATCGCTTTCCAAAATATATAACAGCATGGATTACAGAATTTGTGAAAGACCGAGAATTTTATTGCTTCTTGGATGGATGCTCTTCTAAAAAATATAAGCAGACACGAGGTGTACCTCAGGGCTCAGTATTATCCCCGGTGTTATTCAACATACTACTAAGTTCCATTCCGACTCATCAGGATATCCAAATTTACGTATATGCAGATGATATTGCTTTCTTCACAACAAACAGGGATCTGCACTCATTGTATCAGGCATTACAGAATTACATGAACATGCTAGAAGGATGGCTTGACAATATCCATATGTCATTGAACGTCTAAAAAAGCGCGCTTCTGCCATTCTCTTTTAAGGATCGTGTCAACATTTTCCTGATGTATCGTACCGAGCTCATTCCCCAGGTCGATATCCTGAAATACCTAGGCATCGTATATAATAGGACGCTAAATTGGAAAAGCCATATGGACGAGGTTGGCTGTAAAGCGTCACGTGCCTTCGGGTGGTTACGCAAATTGGGAAACAGAAAAATAGGATTGCGTAGGAGTTCATTGATAATGATTTACAAGATGCATGTGCGGCCTATTATGGAATTCGCCTGTGCCTTATTTTCAGGCAGCGCGGCTTACAAGATGAAACAACTAATATTATTAGAAAGAGAAGCTTTGCATTTGTGTCTTGGACTCCCAAAATTTGTGGCAAATAATGTTTTGTATGTGTAAGCGCGCCTTCCACTTTTGTTAACTCGGCTTAGAATACTTACTGTTTAAACTTTCTTAAAAATATACAATTCGCCTCTGCGACAAGCTTCATATGTTTTTATTCAAGAACCAACCGCATTCTCTGGAACACAATGGTCTAGACTACACTCCCCTCAGATTAGGTTTGTCCAAGCGTTGCTAGAGCCTCTCAATGTAAATATTTTTCAGATTTGCATAACGAAGACACCTAATTCAAAACTTGAAATTAAATTTGATGATATTTTTCCTTATAATGCGAAACAACTGCCCCTTCAATATTTAAACATTCGGTTAAAAGATTTCTTGACTCGTCTGTCCATAAACAACATTATTGCGACGGATGCATCCGTATTGAACGAAAAGGCTGGAATAGGCATCTTGTGTACTTCTCTCGACTGGTCTTTCTCATTTCTATTACCAGATTACACGCCTATATTCATCGCTGAATTATTTGCTATAATTCTAGCGCTCCGTAAACTTCCTGCAAACGAATCAGAAGCGGTCCTACTTACCGATTCTCTGTCAGTATGCACTGCACTATCTACAGCAAAAAATTTGACATCATTGAGTATGATTTGCAGTTTATTACCAGAAAACCTGAAAAAATTTCACTTGCTATGGATACCCGGCCACTGCGGGATTTATCCAAATGAGATGGCAGACTCGTTAGCCAAAGCATCTTTAAGTGGACCACTCTTACCTATTTTACCTGATTTCGCCTACGTAACAGCACTCAGATATAGAAAGGCTTGTTTGCACAAAGTAATAGAAAAGTTATCATTGGATAAAGTCAGAGACTTCGTACATCTAAGATATTTCTGGAACAAACAGTGGTGTGTATCTCGGCAGTTATAAATTACAATCACCAGATTAAGATGCAGAATTCCGCCTCTGAATTACTACCTACATAAAGCTGGACTAACAGCATCTCCGTTGTGTTTCTTTTGCAAGGAATCGGAATCAATAGATCAATAGGAAAAGATCCTCATCGCGAACTTGAACGTGCCTCCTTCGTTGTCTTCTTCGTCATCGTCTTTTCCATCAACGTTTGCATTGCCGCCAGACGGCACGCGTGGATTGCCGTTGCTAGATGCAATAGCGCTGACGAACGACAATATGAAAACACAGAGAGACAGAGGTGAAACGAGAGAGAAAATTAAGCGTATACAAGCAACAAAATAAAATAAATTGTTGGGTGAAATTACTCGTGAATTGAGATTCAAACGCGTGTATCAACGATCCAAAGGCAAACGGTTTTTTTTTCTCTCTTCTTCTCTCCCTATTTTGAGCAGCCAAGCTGGTAAAGATAGGTAGAGATGGAGATATTGGGGGAGAGGAAGTAAATAGGGATATGGCGAGAAACTACGTGTTTCAAAAGCAATGCGAAGCTTTAGTTGTAATTTTTGTGTGGCTTATCATAAAAAGTATATGGGCAATCACCTATAAGAAAACCATCGCTGTCATAAAGGGGTATGTGCCGAAGCTGTCACTACACACCGCTGATCCACTAAAAAGAAAGAATGCAGCTAATAGCCCCACGTATGGCTCTTTGTGGAGTAAATGAGTCAACCGAATATTACTTCATTTCCTGTATTAGATACTCTGTCTTACGCAAACACACTTCAGTTGCCATTTGCCACCTAATCATTTATAGACCTAAGTGCGCAAGATGTGCATTTTTTTGCAGCTTTGTCTAATGGTCACAGGGACGGGAGGATCGCTGACGCATTGCAGGCGTTCGTCAAAGGTTCAAAGAGGTTTAAGTGTTGAAATCATTCTTCAGTAGGTTTTATTGCTTTTCCAAAATTCATTTTTATTTGAATGCGCTGCTTCAACGCATTACACTACATTTTATATACTTTTTAAAATTCATTTTATTATCAAATTTATTCTGTTACGTCTCTACTTTTCTTTCTCGAAAATAGGTAAATCTTAACCTCTCAATAAAGAAGTCTTTCATGAAAACTATCCAGTTCTTGGCCAAACCCCCCGCGTGTGTGTGCTTCTCATCTTCAAGAAGCTTGACTTGAATCGATGGTGATGATTCAGAGATTCCGAGTACTTGCAAGGAGAAAATACTAGGAAACACGGCAAGTGCGTAAAGACTCTCAACCGATGGAAAGCCTACGGCAACGATGACTGACTCGTGGATCAATGAAACGTGCGAAGACTTGTTTTCAGTGCAAGGTTTTCCCTCTGCAGTTTGGACATCCGTGCCGTGTCTGCGACTGTCTGCAGCTTAACTCGAACCTCTCTGCACGTTGGATAAAAGTGGAGACAACCTAGCATCACAAGGGTAAATCCTAGCAACTGCCTAGAACAAATAGAAACTCCCTGCAACATTTGGCTAAGACAAACCCGGAGATCGCGGGATCGAATTTAGACAGTGGCGGTTACATTTTGAGTGGAGGCGAAAACGTTTGTGGTCCGCGTACTTAGATTTAGGTGTGTGGTACTGAACTTCAAAAGGTCGAAGTTTTCAGAGTCCACCACTAACTAAGCTGTCTCTCACAATGATGTTGTTGGAAGACTGGCATCTGCAGCAAGCATAAACATAAATACTAATTAAAAGTTACAAATTGTTATCGTGTCTAATACGACGTTTTTCAGACCAATCTACAATCTTTCTACATACAATTTCGCGCTATTTAATTCCAGCACAAATCATTGATTGATCATGCAAGATGAACAATTAAGTAGAAAAATAAATGTACAGTGGCCTACTGCCATCAGCAACGTGCATTTGATCGTCTCGCCATAGATTGCGTTGGCATATTTTCAAATTTTGGCGAAAGAAAGCTGGGTCACCCTCTAATGCAAAGAAGAAAGATATTACTCATTAATGTATTATGTCGTAGCGTGTAGATTACTACAGGTAGTACTTCAATAGAGTACACACCCAGTTTGTGTGGTTGTGAAACCGCATCGAGTGTTTCTGGTCGAAACCATAACATCTGCATTAACCTTTAATGCACTGACGAAAAAAAGAACCATCAACAACCATCTGAAAAAAGTAAAACAACGTATGCTAAAAGTATCCCTACTCCAAAGGACAGTCGCTGTTTCTTTTTCACTGAAGAACAGAGAGAAAAAGATGCTATAGCAGATCACTCGTAGTGGCTTCGCAATCTTTTCGCATTTCGGATCTTTTCGAGCTATGAAAGTCAGAAAAAAAGATGCCAAAACTTCTCGGTTACTTTAGCTGGATGTCTCACAGAAGCTCACATCGGGGCAAATCGTGACTCGCATTCACATTGAACTGATCTTCGAAAAGAGCCGAAAGAAGCTCGCTCACTGCTTTAATACGCGCAGTTTTCGTGATGTTGGATATTATTGCCTTTTTCGGTTTATGCAATGCCACGAAAGCTGAGTGAACAAAGAGAAGTATGACTACCTGGCCTCTGCTTTAAGGTTACTGTTGTCTGAGGTCATGTTAACAAGAATTTTTCATTATGTAGAAGAGATGAGATCGGAGATACAGAAAAGGCAGTAGAGTTGACTATAGAATACTATGTCTAGTTTGCTACCCAACACATGGAGATGGGAATGGGAGAAAGAAAGAGCAAATGGCAAAAGAAAAACAATGAATTGAAGCAGGTTGCACCTGCCTTACCACCCTACACCGGATAAGAAGGAAGGAAAATAATAGGCACAGGGCTAGAGAAAGCTAAAACAACTAATGCGTAGGCACACATACTAGTGTTCGCTGCGTATACCCTGGTGTCAAACAGCAACGTTTTTAAAAGTGTGGTTCATCTTTAGTTGTCATAACTGAAGTAAACTGTAATTGAAGCCGCTAATGAAGGTATGCAAGGAACTAAAAGAGAAAGATAGAATGCGAAAAAGTCTCACTGCCCTCATTTAACAATACACACGCACAGTGCAAAGTATCACGGAGGGTGAATAAATCTTGTTGCCTTCAAGAACTGCAGAAGGGCTCATTTATCTTTGATGAGCTCCGAAATAAGGATACCAATATCTTTTCTCCAGTAAAAGACCAATCACTATGTATTCTCTAGGTACATTAAAGACACCGACAATGTTGTTAGCAGTGGCGGAACAAGATTCTATCTATGGTCTATCCACTTTTGCAGTTAGCGCACTTGGGTTAATGTGCCACTCGCATACATCAGCCGTATAACATTTGAAATGCGTCAGCTAGCCGCAGCCGATTCTAGCGTCACATCGAGAAATATTAGTGGGTGGTTGTAGATATAGAAATACGTTGGGGCTGTGTGACTCATCATTATTCTTCCGCCATCCCTAGTATATTATGTGAAGTATCTGGATTTGCTAGCGTATGCTCTGATGAAGGATTCTATGTGTGCAATAACTACGCCTCAGTATGATCTTGTGAATCTAAATGAGACCTTACGATACCTAATTTTGTAAGATTTTGCAGCAAGTCTTGACGCCTTATATGCCATTACAAAAGGCCGGACGCTCATCGCGAAGACCACTTCAAGAGAAAAAAAGTTTTGTTTTTAACCCACAGCATCTGATGCAATTGTGCTGTTTATGAGCCAGCTTAAAAGCTTACAGCGTTTTTTTTAGATATGGACAGTGCAGTTTGCTAGCATCAACATGTACGTTAATTCGCTTGTAATCATAATCCAGTTCGGCCAACAAACTGTCTGCTATGAACACCGTTTTATGCTGGCTCATTGTGCTAGGCGGTGTACAAAGTATTTCTCCTTTCTAGCTTCTCGCCAAATGGGCACAGCGGGGGCGAAATTAGCGGTCACTCGTTTACTGTTTTCTGTCAATGATGTCACGTGCGAAAGCATGCCATTGCATTTGTGATGCCTGGTAACTTCAGTTGTGATGTAGAGAAAGCATAAACAGCAGTCAAATATTCGTCCTTGTTTCGGCAACAACTTCCGTCGTTGTACCAGCATGTTTCCGGTAGGCGCTAATTGTTTCGCGATTTCGACGAAGCAGTGGACGTGTGAACGAGGCGACACTCTGGTTTACCACCACCTTTACCATTTACGAGGCCAAAGGGGCGGCCAGCCTCATTAAGAGCACGGCCTGGAAGTACGCCCTAATGAAGGCTCACCGTTTCCCTCTTTCATTTTCCAGCGTTTTTTTTTTCAGAGTCCCTTCTTTGTCACATGATTGACAAATTGTCATTTTCGTCACGTAATATTACGGACTTTTCGAATAGGGGCCCGAATAGTTTTCCGGCCCCAAAGTAGCAGTGTTTAGGCCACAGCGCATGCGCGAAACTCAAACAGGGTTTTGGTCTTGCATTGCGGACACCATTTCTCGAATTTAGCGGGAGCTCCAACACCTGCCTCGAAAGCATTGCGCCAGAAATACCTGATGAACCACCAACTGAAGTGACGGCTCTCGGCCTAGACTAGAATGACTTAGAATAGGGGAAGTGTTCGAAGAGCCGCAGACCATATTCGAAAACTCTTAGCTTATGTGCGCATGTCGTTTTTTTTCTAATTTATTTTATATCTTTCTATATCTAGCATCATTCCGACCCTTTTTCCCACCCCCGTACAGGGTAGCAAACCAGTTTGTCTAGGTTAACCTCCCTGTCTCTTCCTTTTATTTCTTTCTCTCTCTCTCTCTCTCTCTCTCTCTCTCTTAGCTCTTGCTTGACTCGAAGTGAGCACACGCATGATACTGAAAAAAAAACTGCGTGTATAAATTTGCATTCTGTAGAGAGCTTCTATTCTGTAAAGCGCTCGCCGTCCAAGCAGCCCAACATTCTCCTAACGTAACCTATATGTCCTATACATATGCTGCATAGTTTTGCAAGAGTTAATGTATTTTACGAAACAAAAGAGGGTGTGCGTATCGTAGGATGAAATTATCATGTTGGGTGAAAGTCGATGTATCTTTGCGTATTTTAAGTGGAGCGACAGCCGTATAGAATCAGGATTATTTCACCGAAAAGAGGACGTCTGTGGCCAAGGGGTTCGAGGATAACGAATAAGTGGTAAAGTTGGTTTCGGTTCCTAAGTGGGTTGGGCGAATGCTATAATAACGAATGAACAAATATTTGCCATAGCTGGACACGCTAAAGGTCTAGCATAAAATTGCGGATGCAACGCTGTCATTGTGGTCACATTTATGCGAGGGTTAAATGAAGAATGCTACCACGTTTTCAGGTTTTCGAGTGGTCAAAAATATACAAGACTTCCTCCTATCTCCGTGCCCCTTCTTTTACGCGTAGGACTCCTAGCAATTTATTTATGTCATTGTCACATCACTGTGGATTCAACATTTGGTCAATGCACTAAAGGAAACTATAAAGTGTGGCATGTGTGCGATTCGTACACAGTGTTCTCAGTTCCATGCTGTTTTCATTTCACCGAAACGCACATTGTAAATATATATATTTTCAATATCTTGAGAGCTTTAGTGAAAGAGCCCCGACGCATGTCAACGCTAAATGTATTTTTTTTATTTTAAAGACACGCGTGGAAGTATTATTGTATTGACACCAGTATGTCCTACGGCGTGAGTTAATTCTCGAATTTAGCGGGAGTGAAATAAAAGAAAAAAAGTTCAGTTTGTCGTATAAAGGCCAGGAGTTGGGTGATACCAAAGACGGTGTCCGGGTGAAAGTAAATGCGCATTTCTTACATTTCCTAAGCTTGTTGGAACAATGAAAGAAAAAAAAGAAAGCTTCACTATCCCTTGTGAACTAACAAAGCGTGGCTTCAGGGGTACGTGCCGGTGTGAAAAGGAAGAAAGGTATTATGAAACAAGCTAAAAGTATGTTTCCCATCCAATTCAACTCATGCCTCGCAGCTTTCGGAAATCTATGCGGCGTAAGAACGCCACCTGTAAGCTCTAAAAGCGCACCACGCAAAATTGAAATCCTCCCCACGAAGGCGTGCTGTAAGGAATTAGAATAACCTTAAAAGAGGCGCACAGGCCGTGCATCATTACACTAGACCACCCGCGCACTGTAAACATATTGCTTCGGCACGTGTCCGAAGTATCTCAGACAAAAACCAGCAATAGGAATAGATAGGCTGTGTGGGATGGGCAATGTGTTGCGTCTGTATTCTAAGTTCGTGTTGAAACTTCCTTTAACAAATGAGCATTTTTTAGCGATGTGCAAGCACATTCAGCAGGCCTGCCTATCCATCTATCCATCCATCTGTCCGTCTATCTATCTATCTATCCACCCATCCACCAGTCTGGTCAGTCAATCAATCAATCAATCAATCAATCAATCTATCTATCGATTGCCGCCTGCAACTGCGTGCTCTCGTGATCTCCTCCTTAACTTTGGGTGGACCAAACTGAGTATCGGAGCGTAAGAAGCTCGTCCGTCTGGCTGGTTTTGACATCATTAACGTGAAAATAGCGTCGCGTACGTCATCAAACCGTTTCACACAGACACGTGTGGCACATAGCTTTATACCACGGGCCACGGAATGCAAGCGCTATAGGTGATTGACGCCTTATATCTATTCAGTAACGGCGAGAATAAACATTGGTAATTGAAATTTTATAGCGTTAGGAGAAACTGACAACACCAGCTTTGACCTGACGAGTGAAAGGAATAAATATCAGGGTCCCCGCGGGAATCGAACCCAATTATTCTGCGTGGCAGTGAGTTGTTATACCACAAAGCTAATGCAAGTCTCCAAACAGAGTCCGGAAAAAGACATATATACGCTGGAGATGTGTTGGTGGAGTGTCAGTTGTAGTTGTGGTTTATAATTTTATAAACCTTAAATAGTTACTTTTATGAGGCACGGGTCACGTAAGATTAACGTCAATTGTATACTTGAGCACAATCCAGTAAAGTTGGTTCACGTGCCACTATCCATGTTTACTATATTCTCGCAACGCAAGTGCTGTAAATTAGTTTACCGCTTCTGTTGTTGGTAATGCCCACATTGCTTTTGGATTGGTCACACAAATGTGAAGCTCTCGTTATGTAAAACATATCTGCCAATGATAAAATATGTTGTGTAGCAGTTTAAATTATATTCTTGACTGGTGCGTGTGCTGGCGAACGATACACACACAAAAAAAAGCGTACTAATGCGATTAACACATAAAAAATTGCCCTTGCTTCATGTGACCCATGTGTAAAATAGGTTCATTCTCACTGTGTTAAGTAACTGAATGCAGGTATCTAAGAGTGACCTTCAACAACACGATACCATGTAATGACCCTATTAGTAAGGCTTGCTCGTCAGCCTTAAGACAATAATGCCTTTTAAAGCACCAACTTGGCGAAGCCCCTTCCTATGTAAAATATCTCTGCCATAATACCTTAGTTTTAGGTGAACAGTAATGGACATGCGTTGTTCAGGATTCATATTCTAAAACCAATATCAAACCACTATCAATAACCTTCAGAGAGTGCAGCAGAAAGCAGTTGATAATTACTGAATTCTCAAGATCTGACTCTCCCACCGAACTTCCGAAAGCTAAGCATATTGAACCTTCAGAAATAGGAACACAGAATCGCAAACTAAAATTTCTTGAACTGCTTTACACGAGAAATGCAACCCTGGAGTATTCTCTATATACATCGCCGCATCAACCCTAACGACAATCCAACGTAGACAAGATGCAATAGCACCTAACTTCACGAAAACGAACACATTTAGGAATTCTTTTTTCTTAGTACTACAATCGAATGCAATTGCATACTCCATCCAATATCATAATCTTCGTAGCTTCTGCTTTGTTTTTCAGTGTGCTCCCAAACATTATTTCCCTTTTTTTGCTATGATGTCTTTGTTTTCTCTTTTTGATAGGTATATACTTTTTAGACGTGTCGATGGTGTGTAGTATTTCTTGACTTCGATGCAAGGAGTACGTGTCCACGGTATTAAATAAATAAATACGTAAAGTAATAAATAAACCAATAAATAAATATATCATGCATTTATTTCTGTTCTGTTCAACGCATGTATCACGGTACAACGTTTCCACATATCTTTGGCGTCATTTTTTAAGTCTCAGTTAATAAAATTACTCCACAATTATATTCTGCGTGCATTCTTCGCATAACATCGATTCCCATAATACTTGGGACCTGTTCAAACTTGTATTTATTTGTTTATTCACTTGTATTGTATATGAAAAATATTCACGAGATTTATTACACAAAAAAAAGAAGGCCTGTGCGAGAAAATACCATTAAGCAGCTTTTCTTTCTGACCTGTGATGCACAATATCTTATTACTTCGGAAACTGATACTATTAATTTTAACCACTGGTGTAGTGGAATATACCCAATAACTGGGGATAAAAATTTCTTTATAATTTTGTTATATCTGCCGAAGTAAAAGGGTAAAGTGATCGTGGTGGCATCCAGATGGTGTCTCAAGAACAAACGCAAAAGTACCAGGACACCCAAGTATAGCGAGCGACTACAAGTGATACGGCAAATAAACCGAAGACGAGAGCGGCGCCAGGCCATCACGCAGCACCGGCGTGACAGCTGAGCAAAGCCAACTGGAAAAGCGGTTGGTATAGCGGCGGAGGCCGTCACTTCCAGATCGATTGGCAGGAGTGTGGTTCAGGCACTTCTCCCAAATAGTCGACTGCGGCAGTCGGTGAATGCCTCCGGGCAATGAACGCGTGGGAGACGCGTTGGCAGCACGCCGAGAGCGTCGAGTTTCTCACTCCCGAACCCAAACCTCCACAACTTCCTTTTTCTCCTTCATCAGAAAAGTACCGCAAACCCTCACTCTGCCTTGCCAGGAAGTAGAGACGGAGATTATAAGATATTGCGAACACGTGTAGTTCAACATTACTATGGCTGACAGTTTACACACGCTCGTTACGCTTAGATTAACCAACTTGGTGGAATGATTTGTTGGAATTCGTAATAAAAACGTACAGAGAGTGAAAAAGACGGAGACCAAGCATTTGTTTTAAAAATGTTGTTCATCGCGGCTGGGGCCCTTCTTCCACGGCTCCGATGGCTAGAGCGGCTCGGTGGGCCTGACCTAGCGTCGTCAGTTGGCTTCGCGGGGGCTTTTCAGTGAGTTGCGCGTGCCGCGACCACGCTTGAATTTGGTGTGTATGCCCTATGTCAACTGTAGAAGTGACTTTGTACAGCGGCAGAGACCTATGGCAAATAAAAGATAAACAAGCAGTGTTCTTTTTTTAAGGTGTTCGATTTTTGTGATACTGAATGAAAGACGTCTATGGTGCTAACGCTTTAAAAGGGTGAATTGAGTTTCTCAAATAACTGACATCCGAGAACAGGTGAGAACTTATGTCAAAGGCTGGACGAAAACAAGTCTCTGTGCGTGAGCGTTGTCTCAAGCGGCATTTGCTGTTCTCTAAATTGGCTTTATTTTAGGGGCGAAGCTCCTCAAGCGATGGGTCGTGCGTCGCTGTTATAAGTAGTAGTAGTAGTAGTAGTAGTAGTAGTAGTAGTAGTAGTAGTAGTAGTAGTAGTAGTAGTAGTAGGTTGCCAGTTCTCGTTTAGTCCTTGAAATGTCTGCCGAATGGTGGTACTAGTACATGATGATTACAAAGAACAAAGATGCGATATGGCGGTACTCGGAGTGTTCACTAGATGGACGAACGCACAAACGGACAAACAGACAGACAAATGGAGAGAGGGATGAACGGACGGACGGAAGCATGGACGGACTGGTGGACGTTTCGCCCCACTTATCATTCACTCCATGGATATGCTGCCATATTTACCTTGCGCTTTCTCCGAAAATATGTCTTTTGCACGTTCTTATAGTACCCACTGGAGTAACACAGGACACGTGATACTTGAGAGTGAATTTCCTATGTACATGAGAGATAACCAAACCTCTGCTCTCCGTAGCTATCCAGTAGAATGCCACATCTCGCACGGGGTAGCAGTTTGTACCTACTTTTGTGGTACACTTTGGCGACCACCAGTCCTTGTACCACGAACATTCATGGATCACCATTATCACCTGTCCGCGTGGTCCACGACAAAGTACATAAAGGTAAGCAATCGCACAACATAACATTATTTGATTTATTCAGTGTGACCAGCAAGCAAACATCGCTTGGTCAAACTTCGTAACTATATGCCTAACTATCTTTCAATGATTGAAGACGCAAGCTCAGTTTCAGCAGGGGTGACCCCATTTCGATAGGCAAGAAATTATAGAACACTCGCGTGCTTTGTCACCAGTACCCCCGCGGCAGCAGACGACGTGGTTAAACTTTTCAGCCCTACACCTCTCAAGCGTCTGCGCACGCGCGAGCAGCTGCCGGCACGCGAATGCCGCACTGGCCGAATCACGACCGCATCGCAATTCCCAGTGCTGCGAGATTTCCCATAAGTGTGAAGCAGACTGTGCACGAACGCAGTCCTATTTTATGCTTATCGCAGGAATGGGAACGTCATGTACTTGTAATGCTAGTGCTGCGAAAATGTTACAGTTATGTTAGACGCAAACTACAACAAACAATGTGAACAGTCACTAAATCGGAAGTAATTCACATGCAAGCGAGGTGCTATCTAGTGGCAACTAAAACACAGGTTAGGGTTAAATAATACCACTTGGCGGCTATATTGTGCGTAGAAAAAAAAATTTACACCATCTCGCACAAAATGGAACAGTGAATAGCATGTGAAGCAGCGCATGGGTCCACTTAAAATTGATTTTGATTGATTTGTGGTGTTTAACGTCCCAAAACCACCATATGATTATGAGAGACGCCGTAGTGGAGGGCTCCGGAAATTTCGACCACCTGGGGTTCTTAAACGTGCACCCAAATCGGAGCACACGGGCCTACAACATCTCCGCCTCCATCCGAAATGCAGCCGCCGCAGCCGGGATTCGATCCCGCGACCTGCGGGTCAGCAGCCGAGTACCTTAGCCACTAGACCACCGCGGCGGGGCTCCACTTAAAATTTTGTTAATCGTGTTAACACGTCCTTGCAAGTGAAGCACCCCTTGAATTCACTGCAGTTTCTGTTGCTGCTACTCTTTCCGAAATCTCGTTGGAGCACGCCACGTGGGTTTATCGCCACGCGACGCGGGGGCAGTCCATTGCGCGGGGGCAGTCCATTGCGCGTCTGCAGAATCTCGTTCCCTGACAGCATCATGTGGTTGCTGGGAGGGTGTAAGGGGAGGGGCCGATGCCCGTTACCCAACATCTTACACAGGCCAAAACGCGCTAGCGTTTTCTGGCCGTGCTAAGCCAGCTATAGAGTTTCCTAAACATACACTAGAGAGAACCCTCGCGCTAGTGTCTATGGGAGTTGTGACGCATAGCGCTTCAGCGACCACGGGAATTATGGGTATGACATAGATTTGCCTAGTTTTTGTACTTTACGTTCGTTTTGGCTTCGCGTGGTTTGAGGCTGCTTTGTCACGAAACAACAATCGGTATATGTTTGGCAGTTACGCTTCGCCATTTTAATCGTTTACGCTTACGTACCCCTTCTAATCGGGTCACGAAGTGGAAAAGGGTTTGTTCTTTTCGCCGGAACAAAACCAAAACACAGCAATAAACGAAGCCCCAAGTGTATTTGCCCCCAACACTGCAAGCACGAAGACGAGGAAAATATATGTCATACCCATAATTCCCGTGGTCGAGGGACAATTTCAGCGCCAGTGTCCCTCTAGTTTATTTTACGAAACTTTATGGACCAGCTGTTCTGAATACGCAGTAAGAATGTCACGCTGCACACCGCATGGAACTCTATCACAAGCTGCTTCGCATCTACAATGACCACTGTATCTGAATGGGTTGAAATAAGCAAAAACTGGATTGCGTAAAACCTTGCAACCAGATTAAACGATTTACCGTTATCGACAACCGGAATACAGAATTTCATATGGTGGCACCAGCGTTTAAACAACACAGACGCTCTCAATTTTTACTTTTTTTCTATGGTAAAGAGCGACAAGCCTTTCTAGAATTTCGGTGCCATGGCAGAATGAGGAATAATATATACTCAAAAAAACAGAAAAAAGTTGGAAAATTTTTAAAGAGATGCAAGTGAGATGCAAGATGACAAGACTGATAACTTGAACGCGTTTATTTCGAATCAGGGCCGACGTTTGAAGAAGTCTTCTAGTCCGCTTTTCTTTGAAAAAAGTCGACTGTTCTTTCACACTTGGGAGTCTTTTGTACACGCTTATCGTGTTTCGCACTATTTTTAGAAGCTTTTCATACGCCAATTTTTCCTTATAGTAGGAATGGTGAGCAAATGCAAGTAAACGCTTTGTATAGCAGTCGATCGTGCCTGCTGTGCCGCCCCCGGCAAACAGTGTGCGTTGCATAATGGCTCACCCATGCAGAAAAGAAAGAGATGATGCATCGGAAACCAATAGGTGTGGAATCATGACGACAAAAACATAAAAATAAGCAACAAATTAACAGAACTGGATGCACAAACTTCTTGCCGCGATTTTTGGAACAACATTAGGGAAGCAATATTCTGATATAAATGCGCCGAGATCTGCCGTAGTTTGAGCGGCTTGGAGCAGCAAACAAAAGCTGCCACGTTTGAACTGGAGAAGAGCGGCAGTTTTTTTTTAGTTTTTTTTTTGAGGGGGGGGGGCTCTGCTTCGCGGTGGTCATTCTCACTTTAATAGAACAAGGTATTTTTTCATAAAGAATGCTCCATCTACTGTATCCAGCCGCTTTTTCTGACATTTCCCGACAAAAATAATGAACTTGGTTGGATTTAATTTCCGAAGGAACTCGGTGAGGGCATGACGTTTTTTCACTGGTCATGGTTGCTATGAATAGAGTTGGAAGATCGAATTCTTTTTGCTGTGATGGTGAATGAGTGAAATTGCAAGAACGTTTGGGCAAATTTTGATTTGAGTGATGCTTTGAAAAAGCTACGGCAAATTGCTCCTCCCGAGAACCCCGTATAAAATCTGTTTAGTCTTGAAGCTGTTGGTACACACGCAAAATAAAAAAAGCAAAGCAATGCTTGACCGCATTCAGATGTGCTGCTCTTTTTTCGCCCCTTTTTGCCCTGTCTGTCTGTTTCAATATTGACACCCCAACGTCGCACCGCGAAAGAACTGGAATAAAACCCCAGTATCTAGCTCTATTCTAAACAGTCTCTGTGCTAGTTTATAAGCTACTGCTCTATACGTTCCGTCTCAAACTGTTCCTTGTGAATATCACCTGGATGTTGAAAGTGGACGCACAATGGCGCAGGATGATGACACGTTGAATTCCAAGCTGTACCACCACGATGAGCTGGTCATGTGCCCATGCGTGTCATCTCCACAGAGCTTGTCGTTTGAAAGTGCTTTCTAACATTAGTAGGTTGCCTTCGGATGTGGCATGCCTTATACGTTTGAATGTTTTTTAGTATTTTTTAGCATGAGTTCTTTCTCTGTGCGTAGATGCTTGCGTTACTGTTGCTGTCCGAACAGCGTTTTCTTCCAGTCTTACAAGCATATTGAAAAGTTACTGCATGTTTTATTTTGACATTGTCAGGCGTAGTCAGCTTCGTAGTGTGCTTGTTTTTGTTCATGTTTCAAAGCGCCGATTCTAAGGGTGAACAACACAACCTACTTGGACCTTTTACAGCTACAAACACTGTGCTCCCAATGCACAGCCAAACACTCGTCAGACCACATGCAGACATGTAGCTCGTCTTGCGGCACTAGTCTGCTTCCCTGGTGGGCTCACTTATTGCTCACTCGTCCGCCTTTGGTTCCGATTTTACTTGAGCCGCAATGTAGAGAGAAACGCCAGTGTGGTGATCTGTTATCACGCAAGCTTGACTGTCTTTTGCCGCGAAAGTCACGTCGAGCGGGTAATCATATTTGGATCGAATCGTAAAATAAAAAAGGAACACCTCATCGGGAGTGCATGGAGGGTCAACGGCTTCGTAAGTCAATCTTGAGTGACTTGTAGCTTTCTATGTCTGAACTTATTTTGAGTGTTAGAAAATAAGTTTCTTCCAGAGAGCTCTTATGTGACAATACTTTTGACTATATATAGACAGCTTGCTTATTCCACCTGCGGCTGCTATATATCGTGCACTTGGCTCACAGCAAAGCTTTATAGACATGAATATGACACTGTCTTCGTGTCTATAATCTTGCGCTGTAAATCAAGTTTACAATGAATCTCAGCCAACTGGCCCAACTCGCAGTCTTACGGCTATATAAAAAATACCGATTCCGGGTGGAGCAACTTGAGGGCTAGGGTTATCATAAGGCGCATGCTGTCATCGTATGATGTCGTCATTGTCTTTGTCGCTAAACATAACGCGATGAAAAGAGTGTGTAGCATCACTGTCTAGGCATAGCCATGTATTGCAAGGGGGTAGTTAAAAGAAGTGAGGCTGAATGTGAGGGAAAGAATGAAGGAGTACGATGTCATTGTATGCTGCCTTCATAAGTTTCCGCTTGGCGTCCTGCACGTCTCGGCTGAGAAGGATGAAAAGAAATAAGGATGTGGGTAAAGCATTGCACAGGTATACAGGGCGTCCCACATAATTTGAGCCGAGAATTTGAAAATGAAAGACACCTCAGTGGCGAATTAAACCAAACGCGCACTACTCGCACTAGCCTGTAGGCACTTAGGCTGTTTTTTATTCATCTCCATACAAAGAAATAGTAATTTTAAATACCCAATTTTAATTATGAGCTGGAAACCCAAAATATCAACACTGAGATGTAGAGCGCTTTCAGAAATCACCGACTAAATTGTTTGCTGTACGAAACGTCTAAAGCTGTTATTTTTTCTGCGTTGTAAAGAAAGCCTATACCAGCACTAGATATAGCACTCCACTCGTGGTCTGTCACGCAGCTTCCTTTCATTTTTCATGGGTTTTTTTTTACAACGTGGAAAAAATAACAGCGCGAGATGTATTGTAGAGAAATCAATTTAGTGGGTGGTTTCTGAAAGTGTTCTACATCTCAGTGTTCGTATTTTGGGTTTTCAGCCCACAATTCAAAAATAGGTAATTAAGAATTATTAAATATTTGGTATGTGTAGAAATAAATTTAGCTTGAATACCTACAGGCTTGGGCGAGCAGTATGCGTTTCGTTCAATTTGCCTCCCAAGTGCCTTTCACTTTCAAACTTTTGGCTCAAGTTATGTGGGTGTCACAAACACGAGTGCTCAAGAAAGGGCGCGCCGCTAAATTGTCGCGACGAAGCGCTTAGAGGTCAACGATAAAAAAAGAAAACAAGCATCCAAAGACTCCCCGGGCGCGCGCCCCTCTCCCCTCGGAAGCGTAGGTTCACCAACGAACCTCCTCGCATCTGCGGCCGAGCAAGCCCTAGAGAGTTCCCGATTGAAAGGGGCGTGGTGATGCAGAGTTGCGTCATCTTTCGCGGACGGCCCTCGTACCGTCTCACACTTTCCCCAGCCTTCGCTGCGTATCGCGCCGACGAAATGATGAGAACTTTGTGGAATCTCGCGCGGAAGGTATTTAATCGAGAAGCAGAGATGGGAGATCAGGAGAAGACGGAAGTTAGCGCCAGAGTGCGTAGGGTATTCCGCCGTGTAGTCGGCGAAGGTTTTGTCCTTAGTGACAAAGCAGGAGAAGAAGGAAGTTAGCGCCAGTGCGCGTGGGGTTATTCCGCCACGTCTGTTGGTGAAGGTTTTGTCCTTAGTGACAAAGCAGGAGTAGAAAAAAGTATGCGCCAGAGTGCGTAGGGTGTTCCGTCTTGTGGGCGAAGCCTTTTGTCTTCCGTGACAAAGGAGGAGAAGTAGAGGATTTACACCTGAGGGGTGAAGACTCGAGCTACAAGCAAGAGTGTGTGTCTACAGCTATCAAGCGAACACGCGTGGCCACAGCTGCGTGTGTGAAGCCGACGTGTTTCCGGCGAAGAAGTTTGGAGCCTGGAGAGCGGTCAATTGAAGACGCGAAGTTTCCTGGAAGAAAAACTTAGGAGGCAGCGGATCGACGACAACACTGGACTTTGAGTTAGTGATTCTCGGAAGAGTATCATTCAGACTTGTGTTCCAAGAACTTTGGACTGAATAAGTTTTTAACTCTTTAGTCTTTAAGTGTCTTGGTTGTTCGATGCATGCGACTGCATTGTAGAGCGTATTGTTGTCTGTGTCCGTTGTTTCGAGTGTGGCTGATTGTACTGTGTAGTACATTGTTTGATTGGTGACACATTGTATTCAACTATTGTCGAGTGTGCATACTTGTGTATCGTTTTGAACTGCCATAACTGAGAATATAATTTTGTTTTGTTTATGAACTCTCAGCTCTGACTTGTTCTTTGGGCCACAGCCGGCGTCAGCTGGAGCACCAAATAGGACCACTTCTAAATTGTCCACGATTTCGTGGTGCGGTTTGGGGGGCCGATTCTTCGGCCCTTGGAATTAGCCCGGCGATCGCCTCCCTAATTAACGGGACACGTGACAGTTGGACATCCTGTATATGGTGTCATGCAGTGAAAACCTTGAACAGAATAGCAATGCACAGCATGGTATAAAAAGATAGCGAGGAAGGGATGTGGTAATGAGGAGGAGGCTGAAGCATAGCTAAGACATGTAGGAGGGTACGCAGGCAAAATTATGTCATTATTCTCATCATCATTATCAGCCGGACTACGCCCACTGCATAACAAAGCCCTCTCCTTTGTCCAGCTAGTCAACTTGGTCCTGTGCTTGCGGCTGCCACTTTACACCTGCTAACGTAGAGTTTAGTATAGTTAAGGAGCCGAAGAGAGAGCTTGTGGGGAAGAGGTCGGAAAGAGCGAAGAGAGTATGCTGTCATTGTGTGCTGTCGTCACAAGATGTCGCTCGGCGTTACACAGGTAAATACTCATATAGCATAGCCAGTAGAAAAAAAGTGCCCAAAAGGAGTGATTATGAGGAGGCGGAAATGAGAGAGAAGTACAGCCCAGCATAGCCATCTATGGCGTTAAGCAGGAAGAAACTTGTATAGTATGGCCAGGTACCACATGGTACGGTAAGTTCGCGGTAAAGAGAAGAGAGGGGGGAGAAAAAGAGGAGAGCAGATGGCAAAGCATAGGATAGTCATGTATGATGTCACGCTGCAAACACTACTTATACATAACCATCCATAGCATCGTCATGCGTGGAACCGGCTGTGCAAGGGTATTGAGGGTGAGGGGTAGTGATTAGAGGGTGAGGAAGTGAAGAAGGAGAGGATGAAAGAACTAAACATAGCATGTATATATATATATATATATATATATATATATATATATATATATATATATATATATATATATATATATATATATATATATATATATATATATAGCTACGTATAGAACAGTAAGCAAAGACTGAAAAACGATATATATGTTGAGGTGGAGTGATGTAAGGTGATTCGCTGGAAAAGCTGGGCGGGGGGGAGAGAGTCCACTCACACATCCCGAGTGAAGTTTTACTTTGCCGCTACGAAAGACGAAGCGATTGCACGTTTAGAACGCCAGCGTTTGCTTGCCCGTGAACGGGGGCTTCGCTTTTACGTAGCGTCCGTGGTGAAACTGTGGAAGCAGGAAAGCCTGCAGTCCCGGTCCTTTTTTGATATAAATATGGACTCACACAAACGCACTCACGTGTGTACCAACGCTAACACACACACACATGTCTATACCCATTCACACAGAGCACAGCTTCACACTGATACCAGACGTAAGCACGCAAGGTGAACGCTTCGCGTTGTAAGTGGCTCAGCACGTGGACTGCAATGTGTGCCCTAACATAACATCTGTGTTAATCAGCAAGCATTGCTTCCTAACCAACCGCCCATGCTGAATGTAAGTGAACTTTTCAATATTAAAATATTCATAACTTCGATGCAATGGAGCCAGATTGCGCTTACGTTGGTGGCAAACCTCTAATTTATGAACACAATAGGTGTTTAAAACACCTTCGGCAGTACTAGCTGCGGGCCACGCACACGTTAGAGCCAGAAGACCATGGTATTCTACCTGTTGGTGGGCTCTTTGGACAGCCCTTAGTTGTTCATGGAGATTGCTGCTTTTGACGGCTTCTTTCATGTACTCATCTTTGTCGAAAAAAAATGGCAGCATATCCACGGAGTGAATGATGCAGAGTGAGGCGAAGCATTCGTTCGTCCATTCGTACTTGCTTCCGTCCGTCCATGCGTCCGTCTGTATGACCGTCCATGCGTCCATCCGACCGTCAGTCCGTGCGTCTGTTCGTGCGTTCGTCCGTGCGTTCGACCATGCATCCGCCCCTGCGTCCGTTCATGCGTCCATCCAAGAATCTGTCTGCGTGTCCGTTCGTACATCTATTCAACACTCCAAGTACCACCATCTCACATCGTTTCATCATATATTGGATGGATGAATGGATGGATGGATGGATGGATGGATGGATGGATGGATGGATGGATGGATGGATGGATGGATGGATGTGGCTGTACCCTTTAGATTGGGTGGCGGCTAACGCCATCTAGCCGTAGCACTTAGTGAACTAACAATTAGATTTATCTTTTTTTCTTTTAAATAGTGAGGTTGAGTATTCGTACTTTGCAGTGAAGGGTTTCATTTTCACTCGTGCCTTCACTTTAGCCACCAGTCAGATAACCTCCTTCAAGATAAGCCTAGCCGCCTAAAGTCTATTTTGCCATCCCTGTCCCTAAACCCCAGTGCTTTGAAAAACTCTGCGCCATCATCCTGAACTATAGGGTGAAGCCCTTTACAGAACATTATCAAGTGTGCGGCAGTTTCTTCTTCCTCTCCACGCGCACTGCACACTGTGTCTACCCCTTCGTATTTGGCCAGATACGTCTTGGTTCGCAATACTCCCGTCCTGGCCTTAAACAGCAGAGAACTACCCCGAGTATTATCATATATCCTTTCTTTGGCAATTTCCTGCTTAAAAGTTTGATAAATCTCTAGTGCGAACTTCTTAATCATGCCAATTCTTTACATAATAGTCTCCGTTTCCTTCACTTTCTTCTCAACCGATAGTTCCTTTTAGTCTGGCCACCTTCTGTTTTCTAAGTATTTACCAGTCAATTTCCTGGTCGCTTCTTTCATTTTGTGTCGACATCTTTCATGTACAAGTAGCTGAAAACCTTCCTAGCCCAACGCTGCTCCCCCATTTCTCTCAATCGCTTCTTAAAATATATTTTGCTGCTAGCTTCCCTGCCCTCAAATGATGTCCATCCCATATCATCTTGTACTCCCTGATTTGGTGTACTCCCGTGAGCTCCTAAAGCAAGCCTATTTATTCCACATTGCTTAATTTCTAATCTTGCTCGAACTTCTTATCTCATGCACAAGACCGCATTGCCGAACGTCAGCCCAGAAACCATAGTCCCTTTCCATATTCCTGTCACAACATCATACTTATTGTAATTCCACAGTGCCCTATTTTTCATCACCGCTGCAGTCCTGTTACCTTTAGTCGTCACGTATATTTCGTGTTCCCTTAGGTACTCGGTCCCATTGCTTATCCATACGCCCAGATATTTCTATTTATCTGTTATCTCTAGCGTGACCTCCTGTATTCTAAGCTCACTACCTTCGTTATCATTAAAAATCATGACTGCTGATTTCTCCTTACTCAATCTAAAATCTAACCCATCTCTTTCATTACCGCAGATGTCCATCAATCTCTGCAAATCTTGCTTGTTGTCGGCCATTAGCACTATATCTTCTGCGTACATTAATGCTGGTAGTGCCTGATCAATGAGTTTTCCTTGTTTGACTAAAGTGAGGTTGAAATTAAGCCCACTTCCCTCTAATTTGGCCTCTAATCCTTGTAGGTACATCATGAATAACAAGGGTGACAGTGGACACCCCTGCCTAAGTCCCCGTTTCACCTCTGTGGGCTTGGATACCTGTTCTTCCCACTTTATAACTACCTTGTTACTTTTATAGATTTCCTTTGAAAGATTAGTGACTCCATCTTCCACACCCAGTGTGTCTAGTATTCCCCACAATTCTTCTTGAACCACGCTATCATACGCTCCCTTGATATCAAAAAAAAACGCTAGCCACAGGGGACTGAGTTCCCTTTCTGCTATTTTGAAGCACTGTGTCTGTGAGAACAGATTGTCTTCCAACCTCCTGTGTTTCCGAAACCCATTCTGCAGTTCCCCCAGCACCCCCTCATCTTCTATTCATGCCTGCAGTCTTTCCTTTATAATCTGCATCGCCAGCCTGTAGACCACTGATGTCGCTGTTTTAGGATGGTAAATGTTTATGTTATCTTTGTCCCCCTTTTTCTTTATAGATCATGCTCATACTGCTAAGTTTCTATCCATCAGGGACATCAACATCGATTATTGTTCTGCTCACTGCCTTTCTCAAAGTCTTTTTAGACTTCGGACCCTCATATTCCCCATATAGAAACACCGCCATCTAGCGGACATTCCAAGGACTAAACGAGAGGTAGCACACGCACACTTTCTTACGGCTTGCGCTTCGGGTCTACTTCCCACCTTCAACCACCTCGAGTTCATGGTATATACTAGTTCACTGTATTCATGGCACTGCGGCCGAACGCTCGCTAAACGTTTCGAAAACCATGAGGTTACGCCCAGCGAGTATAACGTAGCAACCTTTTCTGTCCGATAGTGCTCAATGTACATGCCACTGGCTTCTAATGGGAAATGAGAGACAGGAGAATTCGGCTTTTACTTTCTTATGGCTTGCGCTTCGTATCTACTTCCCATTTTTAACCACCTCGAGTTCATTCATGGTATATACAAGTTCATTGTATTCATGGCACTGCGGCTCAACGCTCGCTAAACCTTTTTAAAGCTAAGGAGGTTACACCCAGCGAGTATAACGTAGCAACCCTTTCTTGTCAAATAGTGCAGAATTTACATGCCAATGGCTGCTAATGGGGATCGCAGCGTGCGCTCTAACTAAAAGCCGAATGCTCCTGTCTCTTATTCCCGCTCAGCGGCCATTGGCATGTACATTGAACACTATTTTTACTGTTCAACAACGCACAGAATAAATCTCTCACCAGCACCACATTGGAGGTCAAAATGTTATACATGTTACACACTAGAACAGCTACAGGGGACGAACAGGTGCTGCTATGAAAAGTTTCGCCCCTAAAAAACATTTTGCAACGCTGAACATTGCTAGAAAATTTGTATTGCTGAGCTAAACTCTTCATAGCACGAAGGGAAGGGTGGATTGAGGTCTGGAAGAAGGCGACTAGATCAATTTTCAATGCAAAGCATTTCTTAGCGAACCTCGGCGTCTTTGAGCATATCTATCTATCTATCTATCTATCTATCTATCTATCTATCTATCTATCTATCTAACTATCTATCTATCTATCTATCTATCTATCTATCTATCTATCTATCTATCTATCTATCTATCTATCTATCTATCTATCTATCTGTCTATCTATCCGCCTACCACTTTTAGCTCTCCTGGCTGTTTGGATGATGGTATCGGCACCAAACTTGGTATGGCATGACATGACTGTATGACGAACATATTTGACTAGCCATAACATTAAAATCAAGAAATGTTTGTCATCAATGTCATGATTTACATTTTATGGTCTTGCTGCTCTCATGGTGGTTTCCTTCAAATGGCATGTTTCAAAACTGGTATGGTATGACATGGTTGCATGGCGAACACAAGTGACAGACCCTAACATGAAAATCATGATATGTGTGTCATAAACATGACTACATGCCACGCTCATGATGCACTCGCGACCAAATCGTTAGCGTCACATATACGAGATTTGGTATTACGGTACGTGAATGGATGACGAAGCTATGTGACTGGTGCAAACATGATAATCATGAGATTCGTGTCATGTAACAACATGACTACGTATCACGCTCATGGTGCGCTGGATGCCGTTTCGCTAGCTTCACTTGTACCAAACTTGGCGTAACCAGACGTAAATAGATGACAAAAGTATGAGACTTGTGCAAACAAGATTAACATGACATGCGTGTCATGTAAAATCACAACATGCCACCTTCATGATGCGCTCGCGGCCGTTTCGTTAGCATATTTTGGTATTACGGTACGTGAATGGACGACATAGGTAAATGACACATCCAAACGTAATCATCATGACATGCGTGTCATGTAAGAACATGACTACATGCCACACTCATGAAGCGATTGCGGCCGTTTTGCTAGATTCACATGTGGCAAATTTGGTATTACGCGACGTCAATGAATGACGAAGATATGTGACTGGTGCAAACGCAATTATCATGGGATGCGTGTCATGTGACTTGACTACATGCCACAGTCAAGGTGCCAATACACTTCGACGTCACACGGCACGCGTGTTGGCCATCGTTCGTTTCGTCACGTCACACCGGCGTTGCCAAGCCAGTCGCCGGTCCTGCCATATATTCGCAGGCGCGCAACGTGCTGCGTTACTTTGACGCAAGCGTGTTTCAGCGCGTCCGGCGTCCCTCCGTCACAAAAAGAGGCAGACGCAGTGGTGTCAGGGTATCGTAGTGGGTGCGAAATTCAGCATGTCGCATTTTGCGCCGGTTGGCGTCGGGCCTCGCGGACGGACACTGGTCACGCCGGTTGCGCCTGGCGTTAGACTATGGACTTGTCACGTTTTGCTAACGTATAGCGTCGCTGTGCCAAGCGTGCGCACGCGTCAACATTACGTTTGAGTATATTGGACACTTCATGATGCACTCTCTGCCGTTTCACTAGCTCCACATATACCAAATTCGGTGTTCATTTACCAAATACGTCAATGGATGACGAAGGTATATGATTGGTGCAAACCATGATAAACATGACACGCGTGCCATGTTTAACATGATAACATGCCACGTTCATAGAGTGCTCGCGGCCGTTTCGCTAGCATAACACACACTAAATTTGGCATCACCTGACGTGAATAGATGACGAAGGTAAACGACGCATCAAAACATGTCAATCATGACACGGAGGTCGTGTACGGCATAAATTACTTCCACCTCGTAACGTTGTGGTGATTTTAAAGTAACATATCGACCTTCCTCATTCGTGCTTCGCACATAATCGATGCCCATTGTACGTGTTATCTGCCATTTTTTTCTGAGAAATAATTTGTTATGTGTCATTTGGCGCCTGAACAGAGCTCTAACAGATCAAAAATTAAACCATCATTGTCCTCTGTCTTTCAAGCAACGCATAGCCTGGATAAAGTTCCAGCCCGTTGTCAAGTCGTGAGGCAGAGTAACGAGAAAAAGTTTTAACGCAAGAGCATCAGGCAGCCTGTTTCGCGAAAATTCCGGCGTCTGTGCTGGGGACATTCGTCGCATTGTTTATGATTGTGATTGGAAAAGTAGCGTTCGCTATGTCTTAAGAGAGAAAATTTCACTTTGATGCAAATAAAAATAGGAGCCGGAAGGTGTTTTGTACTTTGGCTCTCCTGCGGCACAGTAGATTCCCACCGGTAAGGTATGGTGATACAGTATGGTATGGTAGGCGAGCAATTGGAAAGGCGATAGGGAAAGAGAGAGAGTGTGTGTGTGTGTGTGTGTGTGTGTTTTGGCAGATATGGCAGTAGCCATCATCTCTGAAAGGCGAAGGTTAAGGATGTTTCAATTTTTAAATGCGAGGCATTGCTTAGCAAACTTCAGCGACTTTGAGCGTATCTATCTATCTGTCTATCTATCTATCTATCTGTATATCTATCTATCTGTCTATCTATCTATCTATCTATCTATCTATCTATCTATCTATCTATCTATCTATCTATCTATCTATCTATCTATCTATCTGTCTATCTATCTATCTATCTATCTATCTATCTATCTATCTATCTATCTATCTATCTATCTATCTATCTATCTATCTATCTATCTAGCCACCTACGACTTTTAGCTTTCCTGGCTGTTGCGATAATGGTATTCATACCAAAATTGGTACTGCACAACGTAAGGGTATGGCGAGCTAAAGCAACTGGTCATAACATGAAAATCATGTTATGTTTGTCATGAATGTCATGATTTACATTTAATGGTCTCGCTAATCTTGCGGTGGTTACGTTCACAAGACATCTTGCAAAACTGGTTTGGTATGACATGACTGCATGGCGAACATTAGTGACAGACCCTAACGTGCAAATCAGACATTTATGTCATGTAAGTCATGACTGCACGCCTCACTCATGGCGCGCTCACTGCCGTTTCGTAAACTCTACATTTACGATACCAAATTTTGAATCACGTGACGTGAATAGACGACGAAGGTAAATGGCACGTCCAAACATGATAATCGTGATAAGTGTGTCATGTAAAACAGGACATCATGCTACGCTCATAGCATGCTCGTGGCTGTTTGGCTGGCTCCACATATACCAAATTTGGTATGACGTGACGTGAATAGATGACGAAGGTGAATGACACGTCTAAACATGATAATGATGACACGCGTGTCATGTAAAACATGATGACTACATGCAACGCTCATTGCGTGCTCACACACGTTTTGCCAGCTCCACATGCACCAAATTTGGTATCTCATGACGGGAATAGACGATCAAGGTAAATGACACGCCCTAAACTATATAACTTTAACATGGAAGCCATATACTGCATAAAATACGTCCGCCTGGTAACGTTGAGCTGATTTTAGAGTGGCATATCTACCTTCCCCATTATTGCTTTGCATATCGATTTCCACTGTACATAGAATCTGCCATCTTTTTGGTAATGACGTTACACATTTGAAAGCTGCTCCGGAAAACAGATGAAGCTTCGAATAAGAGTTATGTGAGCTTATCAGTGCCCGTCCTTGTAGCGCTATTGCTCATATATAAACCACTGTAGTGAACTTCTGGGAATGACAAAACAATTAGGGCTGTTTCTTGAACCTAGTTAAAATGTTCTAAATTGTAAATGTTTCCATGCATTTGTTACGAAAGTGAGACAGAGGTCAACTAGAAGCACAGTCCATGCCTTTGTAGGGACCAAATTTATCCCATCAAAGTTTACGCTCCTTTGTTCAGCTTTACGTGCTAGTGAACGTCACACCAGTTTGAGTGATAAATATATCATAACTGAACATTGCACGTGTATGATAAACACCAGTAACTCTCTTACGAAACCTGCAGCCGAGATAAGCTAAGAGCGTATGGGACGGACGCCACAAGATCTATGTCACCTCCGAAGTGCCCAACGCTGGTCATGCTAGCAGACACCAGCGACGCATACAAAAAGTTCCTGTCTCGTTGTTTGACCACTACGCAGGGCGGCGCTGTTCACTGACGTGTGCTCTCTCGCCGAACAAGATTGACGAGCAGGCTTTGTCGGTACCATGTTTATTTACAGGCCCAGGCGGCACCCCGTGTCCCTTGCAGCTTTTATTACCGAGTCCCGAATTGCTATACATATCACTGCTTATCCGAGTTCGTTTGCTTGTTCTTGCTGATGAGATGTAATTGAGCCTGGTGGTGCATATATTTGGCAGAAAAAAGAAAAACCAATCACTTCCTTTAACCATGAATCCCGATCCTGTATCTGCTTTGAACTGTTTTTGTTAGCGCGTGCTTCTGATGTACAAGTTCTTGATAAGCATTGACAGCATTAGCAAGCTTCCGGGAGCCTTCGCACATGGGTGTGTTCTTGCAAGCTCCCTCTGACATGCTGCCTTTCTAATGAACATGCTGTCAAGTTATAACTCCCTTGATGCGGAAGGATTGACAGCCTTCCACTAGAACATTTCTATTTTATTTTACTTAGGAAATAAACAAAATTATTGTTGCTTTCACTCAAAATGAAGTACTAAAATGACAAAGAAGCTGATTAGGGTACCTAAGCAGTCATTCCTTCTCATCGTTGTTTTGCTAAGTTTTCAAAGTTTTCTCTTCATTTCTTCCTCGATTTTCTTCATCTTCTTGGTCCCCTCTTTGTGTCTTTGTATGTCTGATTATTTCTGTTTATTTACTTTTCTCTTTAGTGCGTTTCCCTTATTTTCTTTCTAACCTTTTATTTTACCTTTTATTTTCTTTTTTACCCTTTCTTACCCTGAACGCTGCGCGCATCTGTGGCATCGTTGAGAGTGTTTACTTAACTTTTTGTTCAAAAGTCGACACGAATGTCTGCAAAACACCAATAATTCTATACCATGGTGTATCCTAACTTTGATACACTGGACCTATGAAAAGTTTCGCCATTCCAATTATTGAAGAACTATGGCAGAAAGCACCTCCCAATTTGTAATGATTATCAATTCGGTTTCCGACAAAAAAATTACGGCGAGCTTCAATAGCATCACTGTTAAAAAGAACAAGAGTGTCTAACTAATAAAAAATGAGTAACTCGAAGAGCAAACTTGAATAATAAGAAGAAAACACACGAGTCTCGTTTCCATTGTCAGGCGCCTCGGCTCCACAGTCACCAAACATATCCGTTGAAAAATATAACAGCGGTGCTGTTTCTTGGGTCATAGGAGAAGTAGCACACGATAAATTTTCCTACGGACTTCAAAAAGACCCTGGAAACGCAGGCAGGATGGTCAAGAAAATCTCAGGTGCTAGAGAAGTTTCGGCTGAGGCTTATATATGTGGGCTTTATTGCGTCCTTGTGTTTCACGCACATTCCAAAATACAGTTCGATAGGACGCCTCTTATCCGGGAGGCTTTTTCTCCCAAATCACAGCAGGTCAGTCAACAAGAGAGGTCTTGTTTGAGTATTTTCAATGTTCTAATGCTATCAATTCAAGATATAGAGGGAAATGCGAAACTTGTTCGTCCATTGACATTCTAGAAATATATTTCGTTTTGTGTTTTTACTGCTTTAACTACGTCAAAAATTTACAATCATTTTAATATTTGTAGAAACGTGAATACAATACTACAGCTCTTGCATAGGACCATTACTCTAATACAAAAACAGTGTGGCAGGTGGAAATAATAGGCCTGTTTCAAATTTTGCCGCGCAGCACTACCGAATAAACTACTTGTAGTTTTGCCATCGGTGCTTCGCTACTCATTGTCAACGATACTGGCGTATTCGACACATTAACCGTATTGGACGATACTTATACGCGAAGGTCAGAATGTCACAATAACAAGTTTGTCACAGAGTACGGACTCACGTGCATGATGTACGCCAAGTTGGATGGCAAACATAAAACCTAGTTTATGCTGTTTTGAATAGTACTATATAAGCACGTTCGTAATGGAAGGTCAGAAAAAAAATAATGCAGCAGAAACAAATTTCACATGAAATAAATCAGAAATGGTAGATGCGATAGTGGCCACTCGAAGATTTATTTCTTTAGAGAAAAACACTTTACAGGCCCACACCTTTGAGCAATATCTTTCTTGATAGTCTTATGAAATGAAAACTGGTGGCTACTTGAATAATAATCATCTATAATAACGTCAAATCAAAACAAAACTTTCATTTCACGAAGCATCGTCAACTCTTTTGTTTTGCCTGAACCCCATTTCTTCTGTCTGACATCGTTAAGAGATTTCGGAGATCCTGTTAATGTTATGGTTTTTGAAGCAAGAGACTGCATAATTTTGGACTTCTGCGAATGTCACCCTAAGGACTAAATAAATTGATATTTAATTCAAGGTTGGTTTCCAAATTTCTTCGCAATTACCATATCGCATGCAGTGAAATGGGACAAACTAATTAGGACGATATGCTAGCAAATGCTTTTAAGCCATGGAGCGAGGCGTCTACCTGTTCATGCAGTCACTCGCTAATTGAGAAACGTAGACCTAATGGCGTCTCGTGGGAGCGAGCTCTCGAATCAACGCCGCTGGTTCTCGAAACGGCAGTTGAAAGCTACGCAACTCTCACCATGGTTTTTCGCTCGTACCTTCAATGGTTCTCCACAAATAAACAATCAATTGCAGAATGCGGCGAACTTTCCTAGTTTGGCGTAATTAGTTCAGCGTGCGCGCAGGGTCTTTTTCGTGATATCACTGGTAATCGAGAACGAATGAGAACGAACGTGTTCTCCTTAGTCGGAGAAGAGAGAAAAAATACAACGGCCGCATTTCAGCAGCACGGATAATGTATGCAAAGTTGTTGTTCTAAAACACACAGTGTATAGGAGGGCCTGTAGTAAAGAGAACACGTGACCTTCAGTTTGCATAGAAAGAGGCAATGGAGTTCATTCTCTGTACATTCGTGCCTCAGAAGAACGCATGGGAGGTTTGATGGTTCGTACTAGGTAATTATAATATATTCGCCACCATATCTGATTGTAGCTTGATGCCCCGAGAACCAAAGAGAACCGCCTCAGTGGTCGTTGGTTGGTCGGTTGGTCGAATATTATCAACTGTCCTCGAGAAAAGAATTTAAGTGCGGAACACTTTACGTGCCCAGGCTGTCTTGTGCCGCCGTATGCTGCCCTTCTCGTTTTGCGTAACGCATGCGAAACAACATGTAGCATAGGCATTGGTAGGGTACTTAGCGCGTGCTGGGGCTTATAAGAAGCCTTCATGTTGTTCTTCGGGCACCTTGACGATGATATTGAGTGCGGGACGCACTCAATAATATTGCTCGTGCTCTCGTATGCTGTCGATTGCTGGCTTCACTTGGCCAAACAAATACAATGTAAAAAATAAAAAAATGAAAAAGCGAGAAAAAGCAAGAGAGAGAAAGAAAGAAAAAGAAAGAAACACACTAGGATAAAAGATACAAACAGACAAAATTGGAACCAAGAAAAAAATGAAGAATGATAAGGAAAAAGAGATCGGAAGGAAGAGGGAGACAATTGAAGAAAGCTGCACACTTCCTTCCAGTTTGGCACTGCTATATATATATATATATATATATATATATATATATATATATATATATATATATATATATATATATATATATATATATATATATATATATATATATATAGATATATATGGGTTAGACAATATACTTCGAGGTATGCGTATGATTAGTGTGCATCACATTATTACAGAAGTGAACACCCCCATAATTTACGTAGGTCGAGCATTGGAGTATCAGCGCAGAAATCGAACGCCTTTGAATTAATAAAGGGAGCGACCACACTTGACAGAATGTACTGAGAGATTACTTTCACCCTAGTATACGTGACATGCAACTGCTCTCTACAGACAGGCCATAGCTGGCGTCCAGACTTTCATAGCCATTCAGACAATGTACATTACACCAAAGTTGCCCACTTGACTGCCACTTTCAAATCTACGGTGCACGCTGCCGATATTTGATAGGCTATAGAGTTAGGCGAACAAGCTACACGCACTTACCTAAGATTCTTAAGCCAAATTCATACCGGAGGGAAAGCTTTCTGATTAACAATAAGCAGAGCCAGCTTATACATCAGGACTGCAATATTATGCCCGCTGGCTCAGGAGTCGGCGGATCTTCAATTTACGCGCAAACGAGGTCGTTCCTACTCTTTGGCGAAGAGAAAATTTGCGGGCTCGATATCTCTAAGGCCTCTTGCACAGTGTCGCGCTGGCGAAAAAAAATTTCCATCCGCGGGCCTATAGATCGACTCGAGCTCATTTACAGTAACCCGAGTAGTGTCGTGCCTGCAATAGAGAGACTGTAAGAGAGCGAATCCGATTATCTATAATTTGGGCCCCTGGAAGTGGGCGCTAGAGTGGCGATCCGTTGTGGGGCGAAACGTAATAGCTAGTGCTCGTGTGCTTCATTCTATGGAGAGCAGCGATCAAACAACCCCATTAAATGTAAGAGAGGGAAGCAAGGCTGAACTAGGCATGCGAATCGAATAAAATGAAAACTGGAAGGTGGGGTGGGAGGAAGAGCACTGTGTCTAAAATCGAGGCAAATATCAAAGTTAAAACAGTGAAAACTAGAATGATTACCGAGAAAAGTCTCTTCAGTAAGAAGGTAGACTTTTCCTAAAGAAATTCAAAATCACACTGAACCTGGAAATACACTGAAGTCGGTGCTTCCAGGGTGGCGTGGTGCACATATTTTGCAATGGAAGCTGTTATTAGATCGCGACAACGGATGTTTTAGGCGCGAAGCTTCTTACCGCATCACCCGTTCGTCTCCAGTTATCGTTCGTAACCACCGGTGGCACATACCCAAGAGAGCGGGTATGTGCCGCAGGGGATAGACTTTTAGGGGTCAAGCTCCTTAAGCCATGAGTCGTGCGTCCTCGATGTATGTAGTAGCTAGCCACCTCTAATTCATTTTTGGTAATGTCCACTAGATGGCAGTACTTCTACATAATCAATACATGATGAAAAGATGCGAGATGGTGGTGCTTGGAGTGTTTCCTAGACGGACGGGCATACAGACAGAGAGACGGACACACGAACGAACGGATGGACGCTTCACCCCACTCATCATCATTCAGGCCGTGGATATGCGGCGTACTTGTCTGGTATTCATATACCGGACAAATACGGTGTATTTGTGGTGTATTCAGCTGGTCTTCGTATGATCTGTCGCGACCATGAGAGTCGTGTAGCAGCATTTAATTATTTATAGCATTTATTTATGTAGCAGCGTCGAGGACTACCATCCTCGTGAACACAAGCGTTACATGTCGGCTTACCAATTTTGTCGTTGCTAATTATGGCAATTGCAATTATGTGGATACCCTCCGCTGGATTTTGCCGCTGACGTCAGCGTTGACGTGGACGTAGGTGTTGATGTCATGCACTGTATATGTATACGTATCTATATATATAAAAATGCAAGAAAAAAAGAAAATCCCAGAAAAAAAAAACACCAGCGCGCGGAATCGACCGTGGGACCTCCACGCCGTCAATGCGAGGCTTTAACCACTGAGCCACCGAGAGGTTTTTCTTCTTCATTGTAATTAATAAAATATTTGCGTAATAAAGACAAAATTAAGCAAACGAAAGTACAAAATAATGGCGAAAATATTGCCACGTTCCATTTCCCAAGCTTTTGTTGTCGTCCCGAAACACCACACAATTCTCAGCGCAAATCGCGCCTGCAGTTTTCGAGAGGGTTCCGGACTGTAGTAGATCATTTCGATAAGATCACACCCACTGTGCGAATATTACAGATTGTTCTGGAACGTACGCCGCCGCCAGCGGTAGCGCTAGAACATTCGACGGCGGGAGAACAAATGCCGACGCGCTTCGCCGCTTGTCAGTTGTTGATCGAAGGCCGACGCTCCGTTCGCCGCTATCAGTCCGAGACTGCTATCTGTGCGAGACTGCTGCTGTAATTGGACTTTCCGTTTACCGGGCGCAGGTTCGCCCAAATAAACAGTTAAAATCCCAACACGAAGTCTCCTGTCTTCGGCCACGTCACGACCCCGTGACATCTGGTGGAGGTGCTGCTTCGTTCATGTACCGGACGCCCCCGTCAAGCCGTGAACCCAGCCCACGTCGCGGAGAAGACACCGACGCCAACCAGGAGCAG
This sequence comes from Rhipicephalus microplus, assembly GCF_043290135.1. Taxonomy (NCBI): domain Eukaryota; kingdom Metazoa; phylum Arthropoda; class Arachnida; order Ixodida; family Ixodidae; genus Rhipicephalus; species Rhipicephalus microplus. Next base: position 85,197,679 of record NC_134704.1, read on the forward strand.
CGAACAAGCCGCCGACAGCAAGGGCTACCACCGGAGTACGGGCTTCTACACGACAAGCCGCAGAAGACCAAGGCCATGACCGCGACTGCAGCGACAATGACAACCGCAGCGTCCCAGCCCACGATGGTCATGCATCAACCCAGGGAACCACCAATTTTCCATGGGTCATCGTTCGAAGACCCGGAGTCCTGGCTAGAGACATACGACCGTGTGGCCGCCCTCAACCACTGGGACCATGACGAAAAGCTGCGTCGTGTGTTTTTCTATTTGGAAGACACCGCAAGGACCTGGCTGGAAAATCGGGAGTCCACGCTCCGAACGTGGGATGTTTTCTGCGGCGCATTCCTGCAAACGTTCGCGAGCGTCGCTCGAAAAGAGAGGGCCGCTGCTTTATTAGACACCCGGGTTCAACTACCAAATGAAAATGTCGCCATTTTCACAGAAGAAATGACCCGACTATTCCGTCACGGTGACCCAGACATGCCTGAGGAGAAAAAAGTTCGTTTCCTTATGCGAGGGGTCAAACAGGAGCTCTTCGCGGGACTGATGAGAAACCCACCGAAAACCGTCCAAGAATTTGTAGCCGAAGCGACCACTATCGAAAAGACACTGGACATGCGCACTAGACAGTATAATCGTCGCCTGACTGCAGACTGCGCTGCTGCTCAAGCCAGTAACTCCGGAGACCTGCGTGAAACGATCCGAGCGATCATGCGGAAAGAGCTGCGCAAGCTGTTGCCTTCGGCGCAGCCTCAAGTGGATTCAATCGCCGACATTGTGCGAGAAGAAGTTCGGCAATCGCTTCAACTTCCCCACGCACCACTGCCAGAGCCAAAAGCTATGAGCTACGCCGCTGCACTGCGCCACAATACTCCTCCCCGTCCACGCCAAAACGCCGCCCCATCGCACTTCCGTCGACAGACGTCACCGCCGCCACCACCACCACCGACATCATACTGTTCGCCAGTGGTCCAGCGCAGTGCACCGCGGAAGACTGACGTCTGGCGCACCCCTGACCATCGCCCGCTCTGCTACCACTGCGGCGAGGCCGGACACACATACCGCCGTTGCCAGTTCCGACAGATGGGACTGCGTGGCTTCGCCGTCAATGCACCGCGTCCTCAGCCAGGAGAACGACCACGTGACATCTCCGACTACCTGACAGGAACTCGGTGGACACCACGAAGCTCTTCGCGTTCCCCGTCGCCCAGCCGCCGCACGTCACCGCACCACCGGCAGTACTCTGGCCCTACGCGGGGCCGGTCTCCTAGCCCGTATTCGGGAAACTAAGGGCAGCAACCGGTGGAGGTGCGGTTGCTGTGCGACGAACTACCGAAGATCCTCCGACGACGACGACGCCGCGACGGAGCTTTCCGAACACAGCGCCAACCAGGCAAAGCCCTGACGGCGAAAGCTCACTTACCGAAGGTGGCCTGACAACGCAACATGGAAGCAGCGGAACAAGCCGACGCAGCCGTGACCCGACGCCACGCCCTAACTGTAATGCGAGACGGCGAACTAGCGACCTCGACGTTCTTATCGACGGCCACATTGTGACCGCTCTCGTCGATACTGGAGCCGACTATTCTGTCATCAGTGGGTCGTTCGCCGCGAAGTTAAAGAAAGTTGGGACAGCTTGGAAAGGCCCTGAAATCCGCACAGCCGGAGGTCATCTCGTAACGCCTGCAGGAATCTGCACAGCGAGAGTCACCATAAACGGCCGTATTTATCCTACAGACTTCGTAGTCCTACAGCGTTGCTCGAGAGATGTCATCCTTGGCATGGACTTCTTATGCCTCCATGGTGCTGTCATCAACCTAAAAACAAAGTCGATAACATTATCCACAGAAGAAGCACTACCGCCGCGCACGCCGTCTGGACACCATCCCTTAAATGTGCTGGAAGAACAAGTCACCATTCCGCCTTGCTCAAGCGTCAGTATTTCAGTCGGCGCTACTGAATCACCTGACTTCGAAGGCGTCGTTGAAGGCAGTCAGCATCTGTTGGTCACCCGAAATATTTGCGTCGCAAGAGGAATTGCAGAGTTTCGGGGAGGCAAAGCAACGGTTATGCCCACAAATTTCAGCAATGAATACAAACATGTGAACAAAGGAACAACGGTCGCATACATCAAAGAAATTGTCGAAGCCTCCAGTGCTTTCGCCCTCGCCGATTCAGCGGAATCTGCTCAGAGGAACCAAGCCCCTCCCATAGCTTTCGACGTCAATCCAGGACTTCCGAACGATAAGCAAGAACAGCTCAAGGCCCTGCTCCTGCAATACGAAGATTGCTTTTCGTCGTCATCGAAAATTCGGCAGACCCCAATCACGAAACATCGCATCATAACCGAAGAAAATGCCAGACCACTTCGTCAGAGTCCGTACAGGGTTTCGACGCGAGAACGTGAGGCCATCAAGAGACAAGTTGATGAAATGCTGCGGGATGACATTATCCAGCCGTCCAAGAGCCCATGGGCATCCCCCGTGGTGTTAGTGAAGAAAAAGGATGGGACCCTACGTTTCTGCGTCGATTATCGCCGCCTGAACAAAATCACAAGAAAGGACGTGTATCCTCTCCCACGAATAGACGACGCACTTGATCGGCTCCATAACGCCAAGTACTTTTCGTCAATGGACCTCAAGACTGGCTATTGGCAAATCGAAGTCGACGAAAGAGACCGAGAGAAGACGGCGTTTATAACACCGGACGGCCTCTTCGAGTTTAAGGTGATGCCCTTCGGCCTTTGCTCAGCGCCTGCAACTTTTCAACGCGTTATGGATACAGTACTCGCAGGATTGAAATGGCAGACTTGCCTTGTGTACTTGGACGACGTCGTCGTGTTTTCCTCGAGTTTCGATGAGCATCTTCGGCGCCTTGAAGCTGTACTTCAAGCCATTAAGACTTCCGGACTCACACTGAAGCCAGAAAAGTGCAGATTTGCGTATGAAGAGCTCTTGTTTCTGGGGCACGTTATCAGCAAGTCTGGAGTTCGTCCTGATCCACGGAAAACAGCCGCCATCGCCGAATTCCCGCCGCCCACTGACAAGAAAGCCGTGCGCCGATTTCTGGGCCTGTGCGCCTATTATAGGCGGTTCGTGAAAAACTTCGCCCGCATCGCCGATCCTCTCACGAACCTTACCAAGGCCGACGTGGAGTTCAAGTGGGAAACGCCACAGGAACACGCTTTCCAGGAGCTTAAACATCGCCTCCAGACGCCTCCGTTACTTGCCCATTTCGACGAATTCGCCGAAACAGAAATACATACTGATGCAAGCAGCGTAGGTCTTGGCGCCGTTCTTGTGCAGAGGGCTGACGGACTTGAAAGGGTTATTAGTTACGCCAGCCGATCGCTATCCAAAGCAGAAGCAAATTATTCCACAACAGAAAAGGAGTGCCTCGCCATCATCTGGGCTACGTCGAAATTTCGCCCCTACCTCTACGGCAGGGCCTTCAAAGTTGTGAGCGACCACCACGCCTTGTGTTGGCTAGCCACTTTGAAGGACCCTTCAGGTCGCCTCGCACGATGGAGCCTGAGACTTCAAGAATATGACATTACTGTCATTTATAAGTCCGGCAAAAAACACTCCGACGCTGACTGTCTCTCTCGGGCGCCTGTCGACCCGGATGACGACTACTTCTTGGGAACGATAACTACCGACGACTTCGCTGAACGACAGTGGGCCGACCCGGAACTTAAGGCCCTAATAGAATACCTCGAAAGCAGGACCGCTGAAGTCCCGAAGGTATTCAAGCGCGCACTTGCGTCATTTTTTCTACGAAACGGTCTTCTACAAAAGAAAAACTTTTCACCGCTTCGGGCTAAGTACCTCCTTGTGGTGCCTTCAGCTCTGCGACCAGAACTCCTGCAGGCCCTGCACGACGATCCGACAGCAGGGCACCTCGGTGTTTCTCGCACGCTCGCGAGGATACAAGAAAGGTACTACTGGCCGCGTCTTACCACCGACGTCACCCGTTAGGTGAGGACATGCCGGGACTGTCAGCGACGCAAGACACCGCCGACAAGGCCAGCGGGACTTCTGCAGCCAATTGAACCACCTCACCGACCTTTCCAGCAGATTGGTATGGACCTACTGGGGCCGTTCCCGACGTCGGCTTTCGGAAACAAGTGGATCGTGGTAGCTACCGACTACCTCACCCGCTACGCCGAGACAAAAGCCCTGCCAAAAGGCAGTGCATCCGAGGTAGCTAAGTTCTTCATCGAAAATATCGTCCTACGTCACGGCGCCCCGGAGGTCCTTATCACCGACAGAGGAACGGCATTCACTGCCGACTTAACTCAAGCGATCTTGGCATACAGCCAAACAAACCACCACCGGACGACAGCGTACCACCCACAGACCAACGGCCTCACCGAGCGGCTTAACAAGACGATCGCCGACATGCTGTCAATGTACGTCGATGTCGAACACAAGACGTGGGACGCCATTCTTCCGTATGTGACCTTCGCATACAACACGGCGGTGCAGGAGACGACGCAGATATCTCCATACAAATTGGTCTACGGAAGGAGCCCGAGAACGACGCTCGATGCCATGTTACCCAACGTCACCGACGAAGAAAACCTCGATGTGAGCGAGTACCTTCAACGCGCCGAAGAAGCCCGACAACTTGCGCGTCTCCGTATCAAGAATCAACAGACGACCGACAGCCACCGTTACAACCTTCGACGACGCTTCGTGGAATACCAGCCCGGTGAACGTGTTTGGGTGTGGACGCCGATACGCCGACGTGGACTAAGTGAAAAGCTTCTGCGACGGTACTTCGGACCGTACAGGGTGGTTCGACGTCTCGGCCCACTTGATTACGAGGTTGTCCTCGACGGCATCACGAACTCTCAACGACGCCGATCGCGACCTCAACTCGTCCATGTCGCACGCCTAAAGCCGTTTCATGCGCGTTAACAAACTGAAACAGTGCTTTTTTTGTATTATTGTTGTATTGTAATTTATTCATTGTACTTTCTTGCATTATTATTGTACCTTCATCTTCAGTTAAAGCATCGAGACGATGCCTTTTTCAGAGGGGGGCAATGCCACGTTCCATTTCCCAAGCTTTTGTTATCGTCCCAAAACACCACACGATTCTCAGCGCAAATCGCGCCTGCAGTTTTCGAGAGGGTTCCGGACTGTAGTAGATCATTTCGATAAGATCACGCCCACTGTGCGAATGGTACAGATTGTTCTGGAACGTACGCCGCCGCCAGCGGTAGCGCTAGAACATTCGACGGCGGGAGTACAAATGCCGACGCGCTTCGCCGCTTGTCAGTTGTTGATCGAAGGCCGACGCTCCGTTCGCCGCTATCAGTCCGAGACTGCTATCTGTGCGAGACTGCTGCTGTAATTGGACTTTCCGTTTACCGGGCACAGGTCCGCCCAAATAAACAGTTAAAATCCCAACACGAAGTCTCCTGTCTTCGGCCACGTCACGACCCCGTGACAATATGCGCTCAAGCGTTACTCATAAACACTCAATGGCTAACACAGTGGGATTTCTCCACATCGAGAGTTCTTCACATTGTATTATGCAAACGAGAAAGGGGTGAGGTCAAACAGCTCTCTAAGATGAAGTACCAGTCCGGTCTAAAGTCTAGCTCGTCGTAAATGTTCTTGAGGTGAATAGCCATTGGAATGAAGTGTGTGTTTGAAGAGGTGGTGGACTCTGCATTGCGGTCTCCCATTCGTGTCTTCCACGAGCTGTCCATACCCATGAGAAAAAAAAACATATCAAATGGCACTCCATCAAGCACTGCTGGTAGAAGATAACGTATTGTGTGAGAAAAAATGACGAAACTTTTTTTAGTGCTCGCTGAAGGACATCCCAAAACAGTATGGCATCTTCGCAGCTAACAAAGCAATGTTTACTCGTTTCCGGCACATCACATAGACGGCAGTTAACAGACGGAATAAAAATACCCTTTCTTTTTAACCATGTACTTATCGCCAATGTTTCTAAGTGGAGTTTATAGAAGAATGTTTTTGAATTCGGTGTAATGTACATTTTCGCACACGCTTCAACACATCGTGGCCTGGAAGATTGGAGTACAGTGAGAGGTACAACGGAGGTTGAAAGAGCGTACTCAGTAGATCCTTATACAGCACTTTGTGCGATACTGTGTACAGGTATTCTACAGAAAAGCGAGCTCTAAAAAACTGAACTGCGAGGTAAACTTCCTGCATGAATCTCCACAAGTATGGGCGTTTGGAAAAGTTTGATGAAACAATTAAATCTGCTAAGCAATCAACAAGTGTAACCTGCAAGAAGGAACGGAATACAGAATGGAAACTGTATCCAAAAAAGAAGAATCGTGACACTATTTGCCATAGATAAAGGCGTTTTAATCCTCACCTAACCTCACTAACTGGCTTGAAGATACTATCACGACGCATGAGCTCAAAAGTCGAAAAGACCATATGAAAGCAGCGAAAATCAGATGAAAGCGTTGTATATAAAATCCTGCGTAATGAATAAGTTGCAATACATAGTAAAGCTTTGTTGCTAAGAAAATAATGAAAGCTTCAACTCTCCCAAAGATTGAAAGTCGATGGGGAACAAATGTCTGGGCCCGTCGTTCATGATTGGGTACGCATTCCTTCCAGTAATGCGCACTGAATCTAAGGATGCAATGGTACACCGAGGTACGTTGGAGGAGTTCTTGTCGAATTAATCCCTGCAAAGGGGTTCGGTGTGCTAGCCCACAAGCCAAACCACAGTCCTAAATTCTTGGAGGTATTTAAACGAGCCCCTGTTATTACGCCAAACTTTTCATTAGTATATACCACATTTTCAACACTTGGCTTATCTGTGCAAAAAAATGCGACATCGTCTGCATAAGCTAATACATTAACTTCACTGCCTAATATACTGAAGCCTCGAATGCAACTCGACTATATTATGCCTAAACACAGTGGTTCTAGACAAAGTGAAAATAGAAGAGGTGACATCGGGCATCCCTGTTTTACAGAAGAGCGAATAGAAAAAGGCTTGGAGAGTTGACCATTAACTATCAGACGAGTTGAGCAGTTATTATAGCATAGTTTAACGCCTTTGCCAACATTGGCTTGTTCGAAAAGAGAAAAAAGGAAGCAATCACAAACACGAACAAAAGCTTTTGCAAGGTCTACCTGTAGCATTGCAAGATGTTTTTGAAAACCATGACAGTATTGAAGCACTGCACGAGCGACGTGTGTAATGGTTTGTATAGATCGACCCCTGATTTCACATGTCTGATGAGACACAATGAGGATCGACATAGCAAATTGCATCCTATTTGATAATACTTTTGCGAAAATTTTGTTGTCTACGTTTGACAGTGATATTGGTCTGTAGCCCTCGACGAAGCGAAGTTTTTCCTTGTCAGTTGTTTTCGGTATTAACACAGTGTGACTTTCGCAAAAGGATTGTGGGAATGTATTCATGTCATAACTTGTTTGAAAAAATATTTAGCAATGTAAGAGCAACGCCGTTATAAGTAGCAGTAGTAGTAGTAGTAGCAGTAGTAGTAGTAGTAGTAGTAATAGTAGTAGTAGTAGTAGTAGGTTGCCATTTCTTGTTTAGTCTTTGAAATGTCTGCCGAATGGTGGCACTAGTATATGATGATTACAAAGAACAAAGATGCGATATGGCAGTACTCGGAGTGTTCAATAGATGGACGAACGCACGTACGAACGGACAGCCAGACAGACAAAAGGACAGAGGGATGAACGGACGGACGGAAGCACGGACGAACTGATGGACGTTTCGCCCCACTTATCATTCACTCCATGGATATGCTGCCATATTTAACTTGCGCTTTCTCCGAAAATATGTCTTTTAATTACCTGTACTTATAGTATCCACTGAAGCAACACAGGACACATGATACTTGGGAGTGAATTTCCTAAGTACATGGGAGAGAACCGAACCTCTGCTCTCCGTAGCTATCCAGTAGGATGCCGCATCTCGCACGGGGCAGCAGTTTATACCTACTTTTGTGGTACACTTTGGCGACCACCAGTCCTTGTACCACGAACATTCATGGATCACCATTATCACCTGTCCACGTGGTCTAGGTCAAAGTACATAAAGGTATCAGTTTCTGTCGTCCCTTTCTCAAGTCTAGGCGAATTCAAGACCATACCATTCTATGGTCACTGCATCGTCCCTTGCCAACCGCTTCCGCATCCTGCACGATGCCTCAGTGTGCACTCATTATAAAGTCTATTTCGTTCTTATTTTTGCCATTAGGGCTCCCCCATGTCCACTTGCGGTTTCCTCGTTTTCGGTAGAAGGTATCCAAAATCCGTAAATTATTGAGTTCTGCGAATTCTACTAGTAGCTCTCCTCTGGCGTTTCTAGTACCGATGCCATATTCTCCTACTGCCTGGTCTCCAGCCTGCTTCTTCTCTACTTTTGCATTAAAGTCTCCCATCAGTATTGTATACTGTATTTTTATCTAACTTATCACCGATTCCACGTCTTCATAGAAGCTTCATTGAAGCGTCGTCATGGCTGGATGTAGGCGCGTAAGCCTGTACCACCTTCATCTTGTATGTCTTATTCAGTTTAATTACGATACCTACCACCCTTTCATTATTGCTATAGTATTCCTCTATGTTGCCAGCTATGTTTCTGTGAATTAGGAACCCTACTCCCAGTTCTCTCCGAAGAATCTCATTAAGAAGCGTCAAATCATAAAACTCTCAAGTACAACAGACAAAATAGAACTGGCAGAGCTTTCGAAGTTGATTATTAGGCGTAAGGTATCCGACGTAAGAAGGTATAACATGCGAAGAATTGAACACGCTCTGAAACACGGAGGAAGCGTGAAAGCAGGGAAGAGGAAACTTAGAATAGGCAAAAATCGGATGTATGCCCTAAGGGACAAAGAAGGCAAAATAACTACCAATATGGATAAGATAGTTAAAATAGCGGAGGAGTTTACAGAGATCTGTACAGTAGCCAGGATAACCATGACTTGAATACTATTAGAACTAGCAGTAACCCAGATGACACCCCACCAGTGATGATAGAAGCAGTCAGAAAAGCATCGGAAAGCACACAAAGAGGCAAAGCTGCTGGTGAGGATCAGGTTATATCAGATATGCTGAAAGATGGAGGACAGATTGTGTTAGAAAAACTAGCCACCCTATTTACGAGGTGTCTCCTGACGGGAAGAGCACCAGAGTCTTGGAAGAATGCTAACGCCATCTTAATACATGAGAAAGGAGATGACAAGGACTTGAAGAATTACAGGCCGATTAGCTTGCTCTCTGTAGTATCAAGCTATTTACTAAGGTAATTGCTTACAGAGTAAAGAAAACATTAGAATTCAATCCAAAAGAACAAGCAAGATTTCGAACAGGCTACTCAACAATCGACCACATTCATACTATCAATCAGGTAATAAAGAAATGCTCGGAATATAACCAACCAGTATACATAGCCTTCATGGATTACGAGAAGGCGTTTGATTCAGTAGAAATATCAGCCGTCATGCAGACACTGCGGAATCAGGGCGTTGATGAAGTATATATTGCCACAGCTCGACCATCGCAGAAGACGCGTACCACAATTCGCGTTCGTAAAAGCCGTCAAGCAAGTAGCAAGAAAGCCGCGCCATGGAACGCCGTCCTGCACGCGCCACGATGCTACGCCATGGGACTGGCACGAGACTCGAGGGGCAGAAGAGGAGACCGACGAAGTTAGAGTCAGGGGCGCAGACATTTTTTGGCTGACCATTTTTAGCTTCAAGTTTACGGGCACAAGTTCGCCCTGAATAAAGAGTTTATATAGTACCAGGTGCTATATTTATATGGCACCTGGTACTATGATTACTATATTTATTTGAGTACTATATTTATATGGCACCTGGTACTATGGTGGTATGATTCCAAGCCCACCACAGGCAAGGAGAAGCCCAGATCCCAGAAGATTGGAGCCAGCAGAATTGACACCTGTGCACCAACGCACGAGTCGCCGACTACGTGGGGAGCAGCCCGAGTTTGGCCCCCTAGTTTACTCATCAAGACCTGTCGAGACCTCAAGCACAAGCGTCACTACGATGGCCACCCAGTCGATGCCATCTCCATCTCACCTCATCGTGGATTCGCCACGTACACCAGAGGTCTTCCACGGTGAGACCTTTGAAGACGCCGAGGACTGGCTTGAAGGCTTCGAGCGCGTTGCACGTTTGAATGGTTGGGACGAAGCCCGAAAGCTTCGTTACGTTTACGTCGCCCTGCAAGATTCGGCACGTACGTGGTTTGAGAACCACGAAGCGTGCATGCTGTCATGGGACGACTTCCGACGAGAGCTAATCGCAACCTATCCGAACACGGACCGCAAAGAGAAGGCAGAGGCTGCTCTTCAGGCGAGGAACCAGCGGAATAACGAGAGCGTGGCCATGTACATTGAAGACATGTCACGGCTCTTCTGCCGAGCCGACCAAAACATGGCCGAGGAGAAGAAGTTGCGGCACCTAATGCGCGGAGTAAAGGAAGAAATTTTTGCAGGCCTGGTGCGTAATCCACCGCGAACTGTGGCGGAGTTCCGGTCCGAGGCAACGACCATGGAAAGGACGCTACAACAACGTGCGCGACTGTACAACAGAGACTTCAGCGTCTCTTCATTCAGGGTGGAGTCAACAACCTTCCCCACCAACGTTGACGTCCTCCGGGAAATGGTGAGGGCTATTGTTAAGGAGGAGCTCCAGAAACTGCAACTTCCTCAAAGTCCTTCAGCGATGCCCTCAATCGCGGACGTTGTGCGTGAAGAAGTGCGGCAAGCAATTATTCAACCGCAGCCTCAGGTGCCACACTACACGCAACCGGAACCTCAGCCACAGCTGTCATACGCGCAAGTCGTACGGCAAGACATGAGACGCCCGAGCTTTTCACAAGCTCCCGTTATGCCACCGACCTTTCCTCGCAGTACTCCAGCGCCGATGCCAGAAGCAAGACCCCGAAAAAGTGATGTATGGCGCACGGCAGACCGGCGGCCCCTCTGCTACCACTGTGGGGAGGCAGGTCATCTTTATCGGACATGCCACTACCGTTGGGTCGGGCTACGTGGCTTCCCAGTGAATGCGCCCTGCCCTCGTAACGGTGAGCGCCCTTACGAAATCGAAGAATATTTGTCTTCGCGCTATGCCTATCCAAACACTCAGCGACATGAATCGCGGTCGATTGCACCAATGCGCAATAGGTCGCCGAGTCCACACCCATCATCTACTTTCCCGAGGCGTCGTTCATCAAGCCCGCGACGGGAAAACTAGAACCGGCGACCTGTGGAGGCAGGGCCGCTGATTTTCGAAAAACTGAAAACCCTCCATCGCTAACCGGATCAGACGACGACACTGACACAACGACGGACAAGCGCAGTAATGGTGACGTGACATCCGAGCTACAAGTCAGAATAGACGACGTAGAAACCATAGCGTTAATAGACACAGGTGCAGATTACTCAGTAATAAGTAGCATGCTCGCAAAGAAGCTGAAGAAAGTGCTCACTCATTGGACCGGACCGCAGATACGCACCGCCGGCGGGCACTTAGTCAGCCCCGTAGGATTGTGCACAGCGAGAGTGGGAATAAGAGGCCATGTGTACGCCTGCAGTTTTATTGTTCTTCCTGATTGTTCCCGTGAGGCAATTCTGGGCATGGACTTTCTGCAAGCAAACAGTGCCATCATCGACTTGCAGAAATCCCAAGTTTCTTTCTCTACAGAGAACACTGTTGCCGTGTGTCATGCGGAGCAACCAATTGTTTCGTCTCTTCGTATTGTGGATGAAGGTGTGACAGTGCCGCCACGTAGCAGCGTGACAGTTTCTGTGAAAAGCGACATTTTTCGTGAATATGCCGGACTAGCTGATGGAAATGTCGAACTGCTGCTCACAAAGGGAATACGCGTGGCGAGAGGTCTAGTGAACCTGCGGAACGGATATACTGATGTGCTATTGACTAACTTTACCAACGAGGTACAGCATGTGGCGAAGGGAGCAGCCATAGCATCACTTCATGACTACGTACAAGTCTCAGATGTTTGCACCATAGAAAAAGTACCTACAACGCCCTCAACAGTGGAAAGTGTCCTCGAGAAATTAGATATTGACCGAGAGCTTTCATCTCTGCAGAAAGACCAGATTGTGGAGTTGATCAAGGAATTCGCAGAGTGTTTTTCTTCTTCTTCGAAAGTCGGACGTACGCCTGTAGCAAAGCACCGCATTGTAATCGAAGGGCATGTTAGACCAGTATGTCAGCATCCATACCGAGTAGCTCCAAAAGAAAGGGAGGCGATAAAGAAGCAAGTACAGGAGATGCTCGACGACGATGTCATACAGCCCTCCAAAAGCCCATGGGCATCGCCGGTAGTACTGGTGAAGAAGAAGGACAACACCATGCGGTTCTGTGTTGATTACAGAAAACTCAACCTCGTCACGAAGCGAGACGTGTACCCACTCCCACGAGTCGACGATACGTTGGATAAACTGCGCAATGCTCACTTTTTTTCATCGTTGGATCTAAAGAGCGGGTAATGGCAAATAGAAGTCGACGAACGAGATCGGGAAAAGACGGCGTTTGTGACACCCGACGGACTCTACGAGTTCAAAGTACTCCCATTTGGTTTGTGTTCTGCTCCCGCTACCTTCCAGAGGATGATGGACACTGTGCTCTCCGGCCTCAAATGGCAGTCATGTCTTGTCTATCTGGATGACGTAGTAATTTTTTCCACTACGTTCGAGCAGCATGTACAGAGATTGAGAACGGTACTGGACGCTATTCGTATGGCTGCACTTACGATCAAACCCGAAAAGTGCCACTTCGGGTTCCGGGAGCTCCGGTTCCTCGGGCACATTGTCAGTTCTCACGGTGTCCGCCCAGATCCGGATAAGATCACTGCGGTTGAAAATTTCCAAGGCCAAGAGACAAGAAAGCTATGCGACGTTTCCTGGGGCTTTGTGCCTACTATAGGCGCTTTGTTGAAAATTTCTCCAAGATTGCGGAACCACTGACACGGCTTACGAAGGAAGGTGTGCCATTCAACTGGCACCAAGAGCAAGAAGACGCCTTCTCTGAGTTACGACGGCGTTTGCAGTCACCTCCCATACTTGCTCATTTTGACGAAGATGCCAAAACAGACATTCATACGGACGCCAGCAACGTTGGCCTTGGTGCTATTCTTGTTCAATGGCAGAACGGGGAAGAAAAAGTTATTGCTTATGCAAGCCGCACTCTGTCGAAAGCTGAGTATAATTATTCAGCTACGGAAAAGGAATGTCTCGCAGTGATATGGGCTATCAGTAAGTTCCGTCCATATTTATACGGTAGACCATTCCGAGCCATCAGTAACAATCATTCATTGTGCTGGCTTGCGAACCTCAAGGATCCTTCCGGAAGACTTGCTAGATGGAGCCTACGTCTACAAGAATATGACATCACCGTAGTCTACAAGTCTGGCCACAAGCACAATGACGCGGACTGCTTGTCACGAGCACCAATCCAGAACTCGTCTCCTGAGCATGAACAAGACTCCGCATTTCTTGGAGCTGTGAATGTGTCGGAGATGGCTCATGATCAACGAATGGACCCAGAATTACTTCTGCTCATTCAATACTTAGAGGGGCAGCAAGTCGAAGTACCGCGAGTTTTCATCCGTGGACTACGTTCCTACGTCCTCCGCAACAACGTTCTCTACAAGAGAAACTTTCAACACACCGGTGAAACGTTCCTACTGCTGATACCATCATCACTGCGAGCGGAAATTTTAGAAGCGTGTCATGATGACCCATCGGCAGGTCACTTGGGCATTAGTAGGACTTTGGCCAAAATACGCCGCAGATATTACTGGCCAAAATTGATGGATTCAGTACAGCATTACGTAAGATCATGTCGAGAATGCCAAAGACGCAAAGTACCACCCCTAAAACCAGCAGGTCTTTTGAAACCGATAGAGCCACCGAAAGTCCCGTTTGAGCAGGTCGGAATGGATTTGCTAGGACCATTTCCTATGTCATCGTTTGGGAAGCGCTGGATAGTTGTAGCAACCGACTACATGACCCGGTATGCCGAGACGTCATCTCTCACAAAAGGAACGGCAAATGAAGTGGCTCAGTTTTTTGTGACCCAGATAGTGCTGCGACATGGCGCACCTAGAGTTCTTATAACTGACAAAGGAACTGCGATCACTGCCAGGCTAGTACAGTCTGTCATGAAACTAACGCACACCGACCACAGAAGAACTACCGCATACCATCCGCAAACTAATGGGTTAACTGAAAGGCTGAACAGGACGCTTGCTGACATGATCGTGATGTATGTGGACGTCGAGCATCGGACTTGGGACACCATATTACCGTATGCTACATTTGCATACAATACCGCAGTACAAGAGACAACCCACTTCACGCCATTTCAACTTGTTTATGGTCGGACAGTAATAACGACATTAGACACGATGCTGCCTGTCAACAGCACGAATGAAGAGGACCCTGACATAAGCGAATATGTAGAAAGGGCAGAAGAGGCGCGACAAATAGCACGGAACCGCATCATTCAACAGCAGAACGTCGACGCGCACCGTTACAATCTAAGACGAAGGGATGTTCAGTACTCCCCTGGAGACCAAGTGTGGGTCTGGACGCCTGTACGTGCACGTGGCCTATCAGAAAAGCTTATGCGGCGCTATTTTGGCCCTTACATGGTTCTTCGTCAGTTAGGCCCATTAAACTACGAAGTAATCCCTGAAGGTCAAGTATGCACAACACGACGCAGGAATCTCCCGGAAGTTGTACATGTAGTACGTATGAAACCGTACTACGACAGGAACTGAACAACGTCGTCTAACACAAGGAGAAGTCCTATTGTTTAGAAACTGTCAGCCGGCTCTACGCATCGGGGCGATGCGTGCTAGGACGGGGACTAATGCCACAGCTCGACCATCGAAGAAGACGCGTACCACAATTCGCGTTCGTAAAAGCCGTCAAGCAAGTAGCAAGAAAGCCGCGCCATGGAACGCCGTCCTGCACGCGCCACGATGCTACGCCATGGGACTGGCACGAGACTCGAGGAGCAGAAGAGGAGACCGACGAAGTTAGAGTCAGGGGCGCAGACATTTTTTGGCTGACCATTTTTAGCTTCAAGTTTACGGGCACAAGTTCGCCCTGAATAAAGAGTTTATATAGTACCAGGTGCTATATTTATTCGTAACAATATAAACATCCTGCAAGAAATTTACAGGGGATCAACTGCTACCATAGTGCTTCATAAAGAAGGCAACAGAATACCAATCAAGAAGGGTGTATGGCAGGGGGACACAATCTCCCCAATGCTATTTACCGCGTGCTTACAGGAGGTTTTCAGAAGCCTAGAATGGGAATAGTTAGGGATAAGAGTTAATGGAGAGTACATTAGTAGCTTGCGCTTCGCCGATGACATTGCATTGCTGAGTAACTCAGGGGACGAATTGCAACTCATGATTACGTAGTTAGACAAGGGGAGCAGAAAGGTTGGTCTTAAAGTGAATCTGCAGAAAACGAAAGTAATGTACAACAGCCTCGAAAAAGAGCAGCGTTTCGAAATAGGTAATAGTGCACTTCAAGTTGTAAAAGAGTATGTCGACTTAGGGCAGGTAATAACCGCGGAGTCGAACCAAGAGATTGAAGTAACTAGAAGAATAAGAATGGGGTGGAGCACATTTGGCAAGCACTCTCAAATTATGACAGGTCGATTGCCACTATCCCTCAAGAGAAAGGTATATAACAGCTGTATCTTGCCGGTACTTAGCTACGGAGCAGAAACCTGGAGACTTACAAAGAGGGTTCAGCTTAAATTGAGGACGACGCATCGAGCAATGGAAAGAAAAATGGTAGGTGTAACCTTAAGAGAGAAGAAGAAAGCAGAGTGGATTAGGGAACGAACGGGGGTTAAGGATATCATAGCTGAAATCAAGAAGAAATGGACATGGGCCGGGCATGTAGCGCGTAGACAGGATAACCGCTGATCGTTAAGGGTAACTAGCTGGATTTCCAGAGAAGGCAAGCGAGTTAGGGGGAGACAGAAGGTTAGGTGCGCAGATGAGATTAAGAAGTTTGCGGGTATAAATTGGCAACAACAAGCACAGGATCGGGTTAGCTGGCGGAACATGGGAGAGGCCTTTGTCCTGCAGTGGACGTAGTCAGGCTGATGATGATGATAATTATGATGATGACGATGATGATGATGACATAAAAGTAAGAAATTGCACAACATAACATTCTTTGATCTATTCAGTGCGACTTCGGCAAACAAGCATCGCTTGGTCAAACTTCGTAACTATATGCCTAACTACTTTCAATGATTGAAGACGCAAGCTCAGTTTCAGCAGGGGTGACCCCATTTCGATAGGCAAGAAATTATGAAACACTCGCGTGCTTCCTCACCCGTACCCCGCGGCAGCAGACGACGTGGTTAAACTTTTCAGCACTACGCCTCTCAAGCGTCTGCACACGCGCGAGCAGCTGCCGGCACGCGGATGCCGCACTGGCCGAATCACGACCGCATCGCGATTCCCCGTGCTGTGAGATTTCCCCTAAGTGTGAAGCACACTGTGCACGAATGCAGTCCTACACTTATCGCAGGAATGGCAACGTCGTGTACTCGTAATGCTAGTGCTGCGAAAATGTTACAGTTATGTTAGACACAAACTACTACAAACAATGTGAACAGCCACTCAATCGGAAGTAATCCACATGCAAGGGAGGTGTTATCTAGTGGCAACTAAAACACAGGTTAGGGTTAAGTAATACCACTTGATGGGTACATTGTGCGTAGAAAAAAAGTTTACGCCATTTCGCCCAAAATGAAACAGTGAGTAGCATGCGAAGCAGCGGATGGGTTCATTTAAAATTGATTTTGATTGATTTGTGGTGTTTAACGTCCCAAAACCACCATATGATTATGAAAGACGCCGTAGTGGTGGGCTCCGGAAATTTCAACCACCTGGGGTTCTTTAACGTGCACCCGAATCTGAGCACATGGGCCTACATCATTTCCGCCTCCATCGAAATTGCAGCCGCCGCAGCCGGGATTCGATCCCGCGACCTGCGGGTCAGCAGACGAGTACCTTAGCCACTAGACCACCGCGGCGGGGCTCCACTTAAAATTTTTTTTAATCGTGTTACCACTTCCTTGCAAGTGAAGCGCACCTTGAATTCACTGCAGTTTCTGTTGCTGCTACTATACCCGAAATCTCGTTGAACCACGCCACGCGGGTTTGTCCCCACGCGACGCAAGGGCAGTCCACCGCGCGTCCGCAGAATCTCGTTCTCTGACATCACCACGTGGTTGCTGGGAGAGTGTAAGGGGAGGGGCCAAAGCCTGTTGCCCTACATCTTACACAGGCTGAAACGCGCTTGCGCTTTCTGGCCGTGCTAGGACCAGCTATAGAGTTTCCCAAATATACACTAGGGAGAACCCTGACGCTAGTGTTTATGGGAGCTGTGACGCATAGCGCTTGAGCGACCGTGGTAATTATGGGTATGACATAAATTTGTCTAGTTTTTGTACTTTACGTTCGTTTTGGCTTCGCGTGGTTTGAGGCTGATTTGTCACGAAACATCAATCGGCAAATGTTCGGCAGTTACGCTTCACCATTCTAATCGTTTACGCTTACGCACCCCTTCGAATCGCGTCACGAAGTGGAAAAGGGTTTGTTCTTTCCTTCGGAACAAAACCAAAACACAGCAATAAACTAAGCCTCAAGTGTATTTGCCGCCCACACCGCAAGCTCGAAGACGAGGAAAAATTGTCATACCCGTAATTCTCGTGGTCAATGAACGATTCCAGAGCCAGTGTCCCTCTAGTTAATTTTACGAAACTCCATGGGCCAGCTGTTCCAAATACGCCGTAAGGATGTCACGCTGCACACCGCATGGAACTCTACCACAAGCTGCTTCGCATCTACAAAGACAACTGTATCTGAATGGGTTGAAATAAGCAAAAACTGGAATTCGCAAAAAGCTTGCAACCAGATTAAATGATTTACCGTTATCGACAACCGCAATACAAATTTCATATGGTGGCACCAGCGTTTAAACAACAAAGACGCTGTCAATTTTTACTTTTTTTCTATGGTAAAGAGCGACAAGCCTTTCTACAATTTCGGTGTCATGGCAGAATGAGGAATAATATATATTCAAGAAAACAGAAAAAAAGTTGGATAATTTTAAAAGAGATGCAAGAGAGATGCAAGATAACAAGACGGATAACTTGAACGAGTTTATTTCGAATCAGGGCCGACGTTTGAAGAAGTCTTCTAGCCCGCTTTTCTTTGAAAAACATCGACTGTTCTTTGACACTTGCGAGTCTTTTGTACACGCTTATCGGGTTTTGCACAATTTCGAGAAGCTTTTCATACACCACTTTTACCCTATAGTAGGAATGGTGAGCAAATGCAAGTAAACGCTTTGTATAGCAGTCGATCTTGCCTGCTGTGCCGCCCCCGGCAAACAGTCTGCGTTGCACAATGGCTCACCCATGCGGAAAAGAAAGAGATGATGCATCGGAAACCAATAAGTGTGGAATCATGACGACAAAAAAAACATGAAAATAAGCAACAAATTAACATAACTGGATGCACAAACTTCTTGCCGCGACTTTTGGAAGAACTTTAGGAAAGCAATATCCTGATATAAATGCGCCGAGATCTGCCGTAGTTTGAGCGGCTTGGAGCAGCAAACAAAAGCTGCCACGTTTGAACTGGAGAAGAAGGCAGTTTTTTTTTTCGGGAAGGGGGGGGCTCTGCTTTGCGGTGGTCATTCTCACTTTAATAGAACAAGGTATCTTCGCATAAAGAATGCTCCATCTACTGTATCTGGCCGCTTTTTTTGACATTTCCTGACAAAAATAATGAACTTGGTTGGATTTATTTTTCGAAGGAACTCGGTGAGGGCATGACGTTTTATCACTGGTCATGGTTGTGGTGAATAGAGTTGAAAGATCGAATTCTTCTCGCTATGATGGTGAATGAGTGAAATTGCAAGAACTTGTGGGCAAATTTTGATTTGAGTGATGCTTTGAAAAAGCTACGGCAAATTGCTCCTCCCGAGAACCCCGCATAAAATCTGTTGAATCTTGAAGCTGTTGGTACACACGCAAAATAAAAAAGCAAGGCAAAGCTTGACCGCATTCAGATGTGCTGCTCTTTTTTCACCCCTTTTTGCCCTGTCTGTCTGTTTCAATATTGACACCTTAACGTCGCTCCCCGAAAGAACTGGAATAAAACCTCAGTATCTAGCTCTATTCTAAACAGTCTCTGTGCTAGTTTATAAGTTACTGCTCTATACGTTCCGTCTCAAACTGTTGCTTGTGAATATCACCTGGATGTTGAAAGTGGACGCACAATGGCGCCGGATGATGACACGTTGAATTCCAAGCTGTACCGCCACGATGAGCTGGTCATGTGCCCGTGCGTGTCGTCTCCACAGAGCTTGTCGTTTGAAAGTGCTTTCTAGCATTAGTGGGTTGCCTTCGGATGTGGCATGCCTTATACGTTTGAATGTTTCTTAGTATTTTTTAGTATGAGTTCTTTCTCTGTGCGTAGATACTTGCGTTACTGTTGCTGTCCGAACAGCGTTTTCTTCCAGTCTTACAAGCATATTGAAAAGTTACTGCATGTTTTATTTCGACATTGTCAGGCGTAGTCAGCTTCGTGGTGTGCTTGTTTTTGTTCAAGTTTCAAGTGCGCCGATTCTAAGGGTGAACCACACAACCTACTTGGACCTTTCACATCTACAAATACTGTGCTCCTAATGCACAGCCAAACGCTCGTCAGACCACATGCAGACATGCAGCTCATCTTGCGGCACTAGTCTGCTTCCCTGGTAGGCTCACTTATTGCTCATTCGTCCGCCTTCGGTTCCGATTTTACTTGAGCCGCAATGTAGAGAGAAGCGCCAGTGT
Organism: Rhipicephalus microplus; assembly: GCF_043290135.1. Lineage (NCBI taxonomy): Eukaryota > Metazoa > Arthropoda > Arachnida > Ixodida > Ixodidae > Rhipicephalus > Rhipicephalus microplus. The sequence goes on from NC_134704.1 coordinate 85,217,612, forward strand.
GGTGATCTGTTATCAGGCAAGCTTGACTGCCTTTTGCCGCGAAAGTCACGTCGAGCGGGTAATCGTATTTGGATCGAATCGTAAAATAAAAAAGGAACACCTCATCAGGAGTGCGTGGAGGGTCAACGGCTTCGTAAGTCAATCTTGAGTGTCTTGTAGCTTTCCATGTCTGAACTTATTTTGAGTGTTAGAAAATAGGTTTCTTCCAGAGAGCTCTTATGTCACAATACTTTTGACTATATATAGACAGGTTGCTTATTCCACCTGTGGCTGCTATATATCATGAACTTGGCTCACAGCAGAGCTTTAGAGACATAAATACGGCACTGCCTTCGTGTCTGTAATCTTGCGCTGTAAACCAAGTTTACAATGAATCCCAGCCAACTGGCTCAACTCGCAGTCTTACGGCTATATAAAAAACACCGATTCCGGGTGGAGCAACTTGAGGGCTGGGGTTATCATATGGCGTATGCTGTCATCGTATGCTGTCGTCATTGTCTTATGTTGCTAAACATAATGCGATGAGAAGAGTGTGTAGCATCACTGTCTAGGCATAGCCATGTATTGCAAGGGGGTGGTTAAAAGAAGTGAGGCTGAAGGTGAGAGAAATATGGAGTACGATGTCATTGTATGCTGCCTTCATAAGTTGTCGCTTGGCGTCCTGCACGTCTCGGCTAAGAAAGATGAAAAGAAATAACGATGTGGCTAAAGCATTGCACAGGTATACAGGGCGTCCCACATAATTTGAGTCGAGAGTTTGAAAATGAAAGACACTTCAGTGGCGAATTGAACCAAACGCGCAATACTCACACTAGCCTGTAAGTACTTAGGCTACTTTTTATTCATCTCCATACAAATAAGTAGTAATTTTAAATACCCATTTTTAATTATGGGCTGGAAACCCAAAATATCAACACTGAGATGTAGAACACTTTCAGAAATTCACCGACTAAATTGTTTGCTGTACGAAACGTCTAGCGCTGTTATTTTTTTCTGCGTTGTAAAGAAAGCCTCTAACAGCACTAGATATAGCACTCCGCTCGTGGTCTGTCACGCAGCTTCCTTTCACTTCTTATGGGTTTTCCTTACAACGTGGAAAAAATAACAGCGCGAGATGTTTTGTACAGAAATCAAATTAGTGGGTGGTTTCTGAAAGTGTTCTACATCTCAGTGTTCATATTTTGGGTTTTCAGCCCACAATTCAAGAATAGGTAATTAGGAATTAATAAATAACTAGTATGTGTAGAAATACATTTAGCCTGAATACCTACAGGCTTGGGCGAGTAGTATGCGTATGGTTCAATTTGCCTCCCAAGTGCCTTTCACTTTCAAATTCATGGCTCAAGTTATGTGGGTGTCACAAACCGAGTGCTCAAAAAAGGGCGCGCCGCCAAAATCTCGCGACGAAGCGCCGAGAGGTCAACGATAAAAAAAAACAAGCATCCAAAGACTCCCCGGGCGCGCGTCCCTCTCCCCTCGGAAGCGTAGGTTCGCCAACGAACCTCCTCGCATCGGCGGCCGAGCAAGCCCTGGAGAGTTCTCGATGGAAAGGGGCGTGGTGATGCAGGGTTGCGTCATCTTTCGCGGACGGTCCTCGTACCGTCTCACCCTTTCCACAGCCTTCGCTGCATATCGCGCCGACGAAATGATGAGAAGTTGCTGCAATCTCGTGCGGAAGGTATTTAATCGAGCAGCCGAGATGGGAGATCAGGAGAGAACGGAAGTTAGCGCCAGAGTGCATAGGGTATTCCGCCGTGTAGTCGGCGCAGGTTTTGTCCTTAGAGACAAAGCAGGAGAAGAAGAAAGTTAGCGCCAGTGCGCAAGGGGTTATTCCGCCGCGTCTGTCAGTGAAGGTTTTGTCCTTAGTGACAAAGCAGGAGAAGAAGAAAGTATGCGCCAGAGTGCGTAGGGTGCTCCGCCTTGTGGGCGGAGCCTTTTCTTTTCCGCGACAAAGGTGGAGAGAAGAGCATTTCCACCTGAGGGGTGAAGACTCGAGCTACAGGCAAGAGTGTGTGTCTACCGCTATCGAGCGAAGACGCATGGCAACAGCTGCGTGTGTGAAGTCGACGTGTTTCCGGCGAAGAAGTTTGGAGCCTGGTGAGCCATCAATTGAAGACGCGAGGTTTCCTGGAAGAGAAACTTCGGAGGCAGTGGAGCGACGACCACACTGGACTTTAAATGAGTGATTCTCGGAAGAGTATCATTCAGACTTGGGTTCCAAGAACTTTGGACTGAATAAGTTTTCTAACTGTTTAGTTTTTGAGTTTCTTGTTTGTTCGATGCATGCGACTGCATTGTAGTGCATATTGTTGTCTGTGTCGGTTGTTTCGAGTGTTGCTGATTGTACTGTGTAGTACATTGTTTCATTGGTGACATATTGTATTCAACTATTGTCGAGTGTGCATACTTGTGTATTGTATTGATCTTCCATAATTGAGAATTAAATTTTGTTTTGTTTATCAACTCTGGGCTCTGACTTATTCTTTGGGCCACTGCCGGCGTCCGCTGGTGCGCCAAATAGGACCACTTCTAAATTGTCCACGCTTTCGTGGTGCGGTTCGGGGGGCCGATACTTCGGCCGTTGGAATTAGCCCAGAGATCGCCTCCCGAATTAACAGAACCCATGACAATTATTCTAGCGTCCGGGACAAGGACCTTTTGGTGCACAGTGTGTCCAAAGTAGTGAGAAAGAGCCTCGAGTTGTTGATAGTGCTATCGGAACGATTTTGTGTGTTGCTCAGTGTTCTCGTTAACGAGTGCAGGAGAGTGTTCCGATATACTGATTTAGGCAGATATTTTTTGCACGCGGCAAGGCTTTATTTGCGAGACAAAAAGGATCTAGAAAAGTTAGTAGCTCTTGGTGAGAAGATGGGTCTTTCTGGCGCCGAACTACGGAAGTGGGTCACCCAGAAGGAAAAAGAAGAAAAAGGGAGGGTCAATGAAGGAAAGGCAGCTGAGCTGGAAAAAGAAAGGTTGGCGGTCGAAAGAGCCAAAGTGTAAAAATAAGCTGAGTTGGAGATAGAAACGCTGGCAGCTGAAAGGGCGAAAGAAGAAAGAGAGGCAAAGGAGCGACAGCTTAAAAAAGAGACAGCAATTGCAGTTGGAGCTGGAGAGAGAAAAGTTGGCAGCTGAAAGGGCGAGAGAAGAAAGGGAAGCGGAGATGACTGAAAGGGAACGGCAGCGGGAGCACGAGGTGGAACTCGAGCGGCTCCGTTTGCAACAGCGAAGTGAAACTTCGGTCCAAGCTAGAGTTGAAAGCAGCGAACGGGAGGACCACGGCTTCCGCTTGAACCGAAGCAAGCTGCTCGTAGCGTTTGATGAAAGGAAGGACGACCTTGACGCGTACCTTCACAGATTCGAGACGATTGCAAGGAGCCAGAATTGGCCGGAACATCAATGGGCTTGGTTGAGTGGTGAAGCGCTTGAGCGTGAGTACTTGCTTGAGTGGTGAAGCGCTCAGTGTGTACGGCAGGCTGACGCCGACCGATGCAGCCAACTATGCAACGGTGAAAGCTGCTTTACTGAAGCGATTTAGATTTACTGTGGAAGGATTCCGGGACAGATTTCGGACAGGAAAGCCAGCTGATGGTGAGATGGCTACGCAGTATGCCGCCCGACTTAGCCATTATTTCGACAGATGGATTGAACTTTCGGGACAGCGCAGGAGTACAATGAGCTTAGTGAGCTCCTAATTAGAGAACAATTTCTTACTAGTTGTCACCCAAGCCTGTCGCTGTACTTGACAGAGAGGAGAGCTAAGTAACTTGAAGGCATGCTTGAATTAGCTGATCAATTCTTGGAAGCACAAGGTGGAACTAATTGGGCCAAGGTCAAGAAGGAGTGTCCCGAAGATTCGAAAAACTCGGCACCCGAACAAAAGAAGCGTGCACCGGAGAGTGTTCCGCGATGTTTTCTGTGTAACCGAGTGGGTCATCGCGCGAACAACTGTCGAACGATCTTTACGAGCCCTACGGTATTAAAACGTTTCAAGTGTGGTCAGACTGGGCACAAAGCAGACGCATGTCGTAACGGAGCGAGTCAAACTCGCCAGGTATCCTGTGTGCTAGCAGCACCGAAATCCGATGGTGAAGCCGTCATTGATGGATTTGTAGAGTTGAAAAATGGAAAGAAACTTCCAATTGTGGGTGCTGTAATGACAAAACAGCCGACCGGTGTTACGAAGGGAATGCCAACGCTGCCTGGAAAAGTTACGGGCAAGAAGGTTTCGTTGTTAAGAGATACCGGCAGCCTCAACTGTTATCTTGCGGAGAAATTTGGTACGGGAAAGTAAGTTGACAGGCAAAACGAAACCAGTTTGCCTAATTGACAGCACGGTTCGGATGCTTCCCGAAGCACAGATTGAAGTTGAAACCTCGTACTTCAGCGGGAAGGTTACCGCTCTATGCATAACGACCCCCCTGTACGACCTCGTCATCGGAAACATCTATGGGGCGCGAGCGCCGAATGAATCAGAACGTTTGGGGAAAGACACGAAGATGGAGCCCCCGCCGACACAGGGAGCGCGAGATACAGCGGAGGCGGAGAAAAATCCTATGAAAGATTTCACTCGAGCCCAGGGCGCAAGAGACAGCGAATGAGAACATGATCGTATTGAATGAGTTTACGTGCTGGGCAGGTGGAGTTACGTCGGCTCGACCTCAACTGACTGACAATGTAAAGATGACGGAGTCAGCCAGCCAGGCACAATGTCGTGACATGAACAAGCGGGTGAATGACCGAACAGGATCGGTTGAACGTTATCACCCGTTAACAGTGTCGAAAGTGGCAACGATGGCTGAGACGCCGCCTCAGATACCGTCGTTGGAAAGGGCTCGCCGAAAAAGAGCGAGGAAAAACAAGAAGAGATCGAGCGAGCACCGCAAGAAAGGACGCAAGCGCAGCTCAAAATACACGAGATAGGTGCTGATGTCGAATCGGAATGTGTTTGGCAGTACTGAGTGCAATATGTTGTGTTCATGTGGGTGTTATCCCGTGTAACAACTGTATGTCGAGCGAGTCAAAATGTTTCTTACGGTGATGTGAAGTATACTATTGTACAATTGTTGTAATGAGAGAACTTTGTACATTTGTATTGTTTGGAATATGTGATGGAGTGTTGTACTCATGCAACTGTGGTTATATTTCATGTGTTGTGAGTTTGAATTACAATATACAATTGTATTGAGTGATCTATTGTGAATGTGACGTGTCATGAGCGATGGACTATGTTACAGTCTTTGAGAGTGTGGGGACTGTTCGCGCTCGTTTGTGTGGTTTTGAATATTATGAGATAATATTCTTAAAAGTGGGGGCAGTGTCACAAACCGAGCGCTCAAAAAAGGGCGCACCCCCAAATTCTCGCGACGAAGCGCCGAGAGGTCAACGATAAAAAAAAGAAAACAAGCATCCAAAGACTCCCCGGGCGCGCATCCCTCTCCCCTCGGGAGTGTAGGTTCGCCAACGAACCTCCTCACATCCGCGGCCGAGCAAGCCCTGGAGAGTTCTCGATGGAAAGGGGCGTGGTGATGCAGGGTTGCGTCATCTTTCGCGGACGGCCCTGGTACCGTCTCACCCTTTCCCCAGCCTTCGCTGCGTATCGCGCCGACGAAATGATGAAAACTTTCTGGAATCTCGCACGGAAGGTATTTAATCGAGCAGCAGAGATGGGAGATCAGAAGAAGACGGAAGTTAGCGCCAGAGTGCGTAGGGTACTCCGCTGTGTAGTCGGCGCAGGTTTTGTCCTTAGTGACAAAGCAGGAGAAGAAGGAAGCTAGCGCCAGTGCGCGTGGGGTTATTCCGCCACGTCTGTCGGTGAAAGTTTTGTCCTTAGTGACAAAGCAGGTGAAGAAGAAAGTATGCGCCAGAGTGCGTAGGGTGTTCCGCCTTGTGGGCGACGCCTTTTGCCTTCCGTGACAAAGGAGGAGAAGAAGAGGATTACCACCTGAGGGGTGAAGACTCGAGCTACAGGCAAGAGTGTGTGTCTACCGCTATCGAGCGAAGACGCGTGGCAACAGCTGCGTGTGTGAAGCCGAAGTGTTTCCGGCGAAGAAGTTTGGAGCCTGGAGAGCAGTCAATTGAAGACGCGAGGTTTCCTGGAAGAGAAACTTCGGAGGCAGCAGAGCGACGACAACACTGGACTTTGAGTGAGTGATTCTCGGAAGAGTATCATTCAGACTTGTGTTCCATGAATTTTGGACTGAATGAGTTTTCTAACTCTTTAGTTTTTAAGTGTCTTGGTTGTTCGATGCGTGCGCCTGCATTGTAGCGCGTATTGTTGTCTGTGTCCGTTATTTCGAGTGTGGCTGATTGTACTGTGTAGTACATTGTTTGATTGATGACATATTGTATTCAACTACTGTTGAGTGTGCATACTTGTGTATCGTTTTGATCTGCCATAACTGAGAATATAATTTTGTTTTCTTTATCCACTCTCGGCTCTGACTTGTTCTTTGGGCCACAGCCGGCGTCCACTGGCGCGCCAAATAGGACCACTTCTAAATTGTCCACGCTTTCGTGGTGCGGTTCGGGGGCCGATACTTCGGCCCTTAGAATTAGCCCGGTGATTGCCTCCCTAATTAACGGGACACGGGACAGTGGGATATCCTGTATATGGTGTCATGCAGTGAAAACCTTGAACAGAATAGCAATGCACAGCATGGTATAAAAGATAGCGAGGAAGGGATGTGGTAGTGAGGAGGAGAGAGATGGAAAGGGGTGAGGCTGAAGCATAGCTAAGCCATGTGGGAAGGTACGCAGGCCAAATTATGTCATTATTCCCATCATCATTATCTGCCTGACTACGCCCACTGCATAAAAATGCCCTCTCCTGTGTCCAGCTAGTCAACTTGGTCCTGTGCTTGCAGCTGCCACTTTACACCTGCTAACATACAGTTTAGTATAGTTAAGGAGCCGAAGAGAGAACTGGTGGTGAAGAGGTCGGAAAGAACGAAGAGAGTATGCTGTCATTGTGTGCTGTCGTCACATGAGGTCGCTCGTCGTTACACAGGTAAATACTCATATAGCATAGCCAGTAGAGAAAAGTGCCCAAAAGGAGTGATTATGAGGAGGCGGAAATGAGAGAGAGGTACAGCCCAGCATCGCCATCTATGGCGTTAAGCAGGGAGAACCTTGCGTAGTATGGTCAGGTACCACATGGTACGGTAAGTTCGCGGTGAGGAGAAGAGAGTGGGGAGAAAAAGAGGAAGGTAGATGGCAAAGCATAGGATAGTCTTGTATGATGTCACGCTGCAAACACTACTTATACATAACCATCCCTAGCATCGTCATGCATGGAACCGGCTGTGCAAGGGTAGTGAGAGTGAGGGGTAGTGATTAGAGGGTGAGGAAGTGAAGAAGAAGAGGATGAAAGAACTAAACATAGCACACACACACACACATATATATATATATATATATATATATATATATGTGTGTTCGGCTTCGTCGGGTTGTGCGATGCTCGCTATGCTTATCCTAATCAACTGGTGTGATTAACAACGCGAGCTGGCGCTCGAACCGGCCCCGTCGCAGCCGCTGCCTAAAAGAACGGCACAGATTCGATGGAGGAAAGAAAGCGACACCTGGTGGTCGTTTCGGCTACGAGTGCCGCAAACGCGTCCAACAGAGCGACATGAGAAGCCAAGTGATAAGACGGGACGCGCATGCGCCCTGCAGCAGGTGTCTCGTCGTGTCTCGTCGCTAGCTGGCGCGTCGATGCATTCTGCCACGCGATCCCGTGGTCTGCACACTTTTGATCGCACCTGTACATGCCATTGGCTGCTAATGGGGATCGCAGCGAGTGCTTTAACTAAAAGCCGAATGCTTCTGTCTCTTATTCCCCCATAGCAGCCATTGGCATGTACATTGAACACTATCTTTTATTGTTCAGCAACGCACAGAAGAAATCTCTTACCGGCACCACATTGGAGGTCAAAATGTTATACTCGTTACACACTACAACGGCAACAGGGGACGAACGGGTGTTGCTATAAAGAGCTTCGCCACTAAAAATCATTTTTCAACGCTGAACATTGCCAGAGATCTTGTACTGAGGAGCTAAACCAACACCGACTAAATTCCAAGGCCGAAAGGCTGCCGCAGTGACGTCAGAGGTTGGAGGCCCAGTTACCCAACTGAGCATGCTCAGTAAGACTTTTTTTTTCCACATCTTTTATTCGGCCCAATCAAGCCGCAGCAGGTGCGAGAGCGGGAGCGTTTGTTCTCCTAAAACGCGAACGAAACACCGGCTTTCCGCAGCGTTCGCGGCGTAACTGGGCCTCCACCCTCTGACGTCACTGCGGCAGCCTTTCGGCCTTGGAATTTAGTCGGTGTTGGCTAAACTCTTCATAGCACGAAGAGAAGGGCGGATTGAGGTATGGAAGAAGGCGACTAGATCAATTTTTAATGCGAAGCATTTCTTGGCGAACTTCGAAGTCTTTGAGCGTATCTATCTATCTATCTATCTATCTATCTATCTATCTATCTATCTATCTATCTATCTATCTATCTATCTATCTATCTATCTATCTATCTAGCTATCTATCTATCTATCTATCTATTCATCTATCTATCTATTCATCTATCTATCTATCTATCTATCTATCTATCTATCTATCTATTTATCTATCTATCTATCTATCTATCTAGCCGCCTACCGCTTTTAGCTCTCATGGCTGTTTGGATGATGGTATCGGTACCAAACTTGGTATGGCATAACATGACTGTATGGCGAGCACATTTGACAAGTCATAACATTGAAATCAAGACATTTTTGTCATCAGTGTCATGATTTACATTTCATGGTCTTGCTGCTCTCATGGTAATTTCCTTCAAATGGCATGTTTCAAAACTGGTATGGTATGACATGGTTGCATGGCGAACACAAGTTACAGACCCTAACATGAAAATCATGATATGCGTGTCATAAACATGACTACATGCCACGCTCATGATGCACTCGCGACCGTATTGTTAGCGTCACATATACGAGATTTGGTATTACGGTACGTGAATGGATGACGAAGCTATGTGACTGGTGCAAACATGATAATCATGAGATTCGTGTCATGTAACAACAAGACTACGTATCACGCTCATGGTGCGCTGGATGCCATTTCGCTAGCTTAACTTATACCAAATTTGGCGTAACCGGACGTCAATAGATGATGAAAGTATGACACTTGTGCAAACAAGATTAACATGACATGCGTGTCATGTAACAACATCCCTACATGCCACCTTCATGATGCGCTCGCGGCCATTTCGTTAGCATATTCTGGTACTACGGTAGGTTAATGGACGACATAGGTAAATGACACATCCAAACATCATAATCACGACATGCATGTCATGTAACAAGATGACTACATGCCACACTCGTGAAGTGATTGCGGCTGTTTTGCTAGATTCACATGTGCCAAATTTGGTATTGCGCAACGTCCATGGATGACGAAGGTATGTGACTGGTGCAAACGCAATAATCATGAGATGCGTGTCATGTGACAACATGGGTACATGCCACAGTCAAGGTGCCAATACACGTCGACGTCACACGGCGCGCGTGTTCGCCAGCGTTCGTTTCGTAACGTCACACCAGCGTTGCCAATTCAGTCGCCGGTCCTGCCATATATAGTCGCAGGTGCGTAACGTGCTGCGTTACTTTGACGCATGCGTGTTTCAGCACGTCCGGTGTCCCTCCGTCACAAAAAGAGGCAGACGCAGTGGTGTCGGGGTATCGTAGTGGGTGCGAAATTCAGCATGTCGCATTTTGCGCTGGTTGGCGTCGGGCCTCGTCGACGGACACTGGTCACGCCGGTTGCGCCTGGCGTTAGACTATGGACTTCTCACGTTTTGCTAACGTATAGCGTCGCTGTTCCAAGCGTGCGCACGCGTCAACGTTACGTTTGATTATATTGGACCCTTGATGATGCACTCTCTGCCGTTTTGCTAGCTCCACATATACCAAATTCGGTGTTACGTGACGTCAATGAATGACGAAGTTATATGACTGGTGCAAACCATGATAAACATGACACGCGTGATATGTTTAACATGACAACATACCATGTCCATAGAGTGCTCGCGGCCGTTTCGCTAGCATCACATACACTAAATTTGGCATCACGTGACGTGAATAGATGACGGAGGTAAATGACACATCCAAACATGTCAATCATGACACGGAGATTGTGTACGGCATAAATTACTTCCACCTCGTAACGTTGTGGTGATTTTAAAGTAACATATCCACCTTCCTCATTCGTGCTTCGCACATAATTGATTCCCACTGTACGTGTTATCTGCCATTTTTTTTCTGAGAAATATTTTGTTATGCATCAGTTGGCGCCTCAACAGAGCTCTAACAGATCAAAAATTAAACCATCATTGTCCTCTGTCTTTCAAGCAACGCATTGCCTGGATAAAGTTTCAGCCCGTTGTCAAGTCGTGAGGCAGAGTAACGAGAAAACGTTTTAACGCAAGAGCATCAGGCAGCCTGTTTCGCGAAAATTCCGGCGTCTGTGCTGGGGACATTCATCGCATCATTTATGATTGTGATTAGAAAAGTAGCGTTTGCTATGTCCTAAGAGAGAAAATTACACTTAGATGCAAATAAAAATAGGAGCCGGAAGGTGTTTTGCACTTTGGCTCTTCTGCGGCACAGTAGATTCTCACCGGGAAGGTATGGTCATAGAGTATGGTATGGTAGGCTAGCAATCGAAAAAAAGGTGATAGGGAAAGAGAGAGAGAAAGAGAGAGAGAGACAGAGAGTGTGTGAGTGTGAGTGTGAGTGTGTGTGTGTGTGTGTTGGCAGATATGGCGGTAGCCATCTATCTATCTATCTATCTATCTATCTATCAATCAATCAATCTATCAATCTATCTATCTATCTATCTATCTATCTATCTATCTGTCTATCTATCTATCTATCTATCTATCTATCAATCTATCTATCTATCTATCTATCTATCTGTCTATCTGTCTGCCTGCCTGCCTGTCTGTCTGTCTGTCTGTCTGTCTGTCTGTCTGTCTGTCTGTCTGTCTGTCTGTCTGTCTGTCTGTCTATCTATCTATCTATCTATCTATCTATCTATCTATCTATCTATCTAGCCACCTATGACATTTAGTTTTCCTGGCCGTTGCGATAATGGTATTGATACCAAAATTGGTACTTCACAACATGAGTGTATGACGAGCTCAAGCAACTGGTCATAACTTGAAAATCATGTCATGTTTGTCATGAATGCCATGATTTACATTTAATGGTCTTGCTAATTTTGCGGTGGTTACGTTCACAAGACATATTGCAAAACTGGTTTGGTATGACATGACTGCATGGCGAACATTAGTGACAGACCCTAACGTGCAAATCAGACATGTATGTCATCTAAGTCATGACTGCACGCCTCACTCATGGCGCGCTCACTGTGGTTTCGCAAGCTCAACATATACATTATCAAATTTGGAATCACGTGACGGGAAGAGACGACGAAGGTAAATGACACGTCCAAACATGATATTCATGATAAGCGTGTCATGTAAAACAGGACAACATGCCACGCTTATAGCATGCTCGCGGCTGTTTTTCTAGCTCTACATATACCAAATTTGTATGACGTGACGTGAGTACACGACGAAGGTGAATGACACGTCTAAACATGATAATCATAACATGCGCGTAATGTAAAACATGATGACTACATGCAACGCTCATTGCGTGCTCGCAGACGTTTCGCTAGCACCACATGTACCAAATCTGGTATCTCGGGACGTGAATAGACGATGAAGGTAAATGACACGCCCTAAACTATATAACTATGACATGGAAGTCATATACTGCATAAACTACGTCCGCCTGGAAACGTTGAGCTGATGTTAGAGTGACATATCTACCTTCCCCATTCTTGCTTTGCATATCGATACCCACTGTACATAGAATCTGCCATCTTTTTCTTGATGGCGTTACTCATTTGAAAGCTGCTTCTGAAAACAAATGAAGCTTGGAATAAGTGTTATGCGAGCTTATCAGTGTCCGTCGTTGCAGCGCTATTGCTCATATATAAACCACTGTAGTGAACTTCTGGGAATGACAAAACAATTGGGGCTGTTTCGGGAACCTAGTTCAAATGTTCTAAATTGTAAATCTTTCCGTGCATTTGTTACGGAAGTGAGACAGAGGTCAACTACAAGCACAGTCCATGCCTTTGTTCTAGGAAACAGATTCATCCCATCAAAGTTGACGCTCCTTTGTTTAGCTTTACGTGCCAGTGAACGTCTCACCAGTTTGAGTGATGAATATATTATAACTGAACATTGCACGCGTATGATAACCACCAGTAACTCTCGTATGAATCCTGCAGCCGACATCAGCTGAGGGCGTAAGGGACGGACACCAATAGATCCATCCATGTCACCTCCGAAGTGCCCAACGCTGGTCATGCTAGCAGACACCAGCGACGCATAGAAAAAGTTCCTGTCTCGTTGTTTGACCACAACGTAGGGCGGCGCTGTTCACTGACGTGTGCTCTCTCGCCGAACAAGATTGACGAGCAGGCTTTGTCGGTACTATGTTTATTTACAGGCCCAGACGGCACCCCGTCTCCCTTGCAGCTTTTATTACCGAGTCCCGAATTGCTATACGTATCACTGCTTACCCGAGTTCGTTTGCTTGTTCTTGCTGATGAGATGTAATTGAGCCTGGTGGTGCATATATTTGGCAGAAAAAAGAAAAACCAATTACTTCCTGTAACCATGAATCCCGATCCTGTATCTGCTTTGAACTGTTTTTGTTAGCGCGTACTTCTGATGTACAAGTTCTTGATAAGCATTGACAGCAATAGCAAGCTTCCGGGAACACTTCGCACAGGGGTGTGTTCTTGCGAGCTTTCTCTAGCATGCTGTCTTTCTAATGAACATCCTGTGAAGTTATAACTCCCTTGATGTGGAAGGATTGAAAGCCTTCCACTACAACACTTTTTTGTAATCTAGGAAATTAAACAAAATTATCGTGGCTTGCACTCAAGATGAAATACTAAAGAGACAAACAAGCTGATTAGAGTACCTAAGCAGTCTTTGTTATCGTTGTTTTGCTAAGTTTTCAAAGTTTTCTCTTTATTTCGTCCTCTATTTCCTTCACCTTCTTGCTCCCCTCTTTGTCTCTCTGTATTTTTGTTTATTTCTGTTTATTTACTTTTCTCTTTAGTGCGTTTCCCTCATTTTCTTTCTTAGCCTTTCATCCCTTTCACTCTTCCTCTCGAATTCTTTTTCTTTCTTGCAACTTCTGTCTTTATTTCTTTTTGGTCCAAGCCTCATAATCTCTCTCTGTTTTTGACTTGCTTGCTCTTTCTTTCTATTCGTTTCGCTTTCTCTCGCTTTATTCAGTTCTTTCCCTTTTCTTTCCCCGTAATTTCCTAATCCGTTGTTTTTCTCTGTGTATTTCTTTCTATTACGTTCTTATTCATTTTTTTATTATGTGATTTACTCTTCCTCTCCTCTTTTCCCTGGTCATCACAAGCATATGTCTGCATTTTGCAAATAACTTCACTTTACTAGTTCAGTGCTACAACATACAGTATTAGCCTATGGTATGCGCTGCTATGGTGTGTCTGCATAGCCGAGGGGTGAAGACGTTCGCCTGTAGGATTGAGGGCACGTGAGTCTCGAATCTCACCTCGTGAACATTTTTTTTTCGCCAAGAATTTCTCTCTGCCTCGGTCTTTGTGTCTCCTTTTTTCTCTCCCTTTCGTTTTTTCTCACCTATCTTTCTTTCCTTCTATCTGTCTGTGCTCGTTCTGCCACAGATCCATGTCATAACAGGCTGCATCGAATTATTCGCTTCACCTGTTCTGGGCACGAGGCAGAAAAAGACGACAAAGAAAAGGATGTAGAAAGCAAATCTCTTCAACAATACCAGTTTCAACAATGCATTCGGCAACCCGGACACGCTTGTGGCCGATTTGGCTGCGGCTTGAAGATTTTTTCTCCATCGGGCAACAGTGACACAAAAACAAGAGTGTCATGGTGCCACGGCATTAGTATACTAGTCTAGAGTATAAGCTTCCCATTTGTCCCATGCATTAAAACCTTGATTGATTGATTTGTGGGGTTTAACATCCCAAAACCACCATATGATTATGATAGACGCCGTAGTGGAAGGCTCCGGAAATTTCGACCACCTGGGGTTCTTTAACCTGCACCCAAATCTAAGTACACGGGCCTACAACATTACCGCCTACATCGGAAATGCAGCCGCCACAGCCGGGATTCAATCATGTGACCTACGGGTCAGCAGCCGAGTACCTTAACCACTAGACCACCGAGGCGGGGCCATGCACTAAAACCTATATTCGCATGGGTGCCGTTATAATGGGGCAATACTTAGCTTCCGGGTGGGCTAACTTGCACTCGCCAGTGCATGCTGCAATCTCACCTGGAATTTATATCTGCTTCTTGTCTCTCTTTCGTCTCAGTTAGAGACTGTCACATAAGTTGAGCTGCTGGCTCATGACAACAACAACAACAAAACAACAACAACAAGAACAACAACAACAACAACAGAGAACCACAGATGAGGAGACGCTACGATTCACACGACGCGCAAGCAAGCTGGCCCAATCGACAATATCGGCCGCTTGGCCATGCTCTAGCTCTGAAATTTATACCGTCGAGGATGGTGGAACCATTTAATAAAATGAACTTCAAACGCTTCTTTCCGCACGAAGAGAGTTTTATAAATGATCATATATAGTTTATGTAAACAACACACAAGTTCGTCCATTTATAATACATGCATGTTTCTTATTGATACTACGGAAACTTGAGTGTTTTAAACTTCTATATTAGGAGCTCCTTTAAAATATTGTAAAGGCACCAATGAAAACTTTTCTAGATGTCAGTGCTTTGGTGGTTATAGCTTTTCCGGCCCAGCTTTTCCTCTAGCGTCTGTTATATTAACTCTACGCATGGCAACGCCCCCCTACGCGTGCTTTTCGCAATTTGCTCAAGGCTGCACGCATCTCTGGCATAGATGAGAGCGATGACGTATTTTTTTGTTCAACAGTCACCACGATTGTCTGCAAAACACCAATAATTCCATGCCATGGTGTATCCAAATTTCGATGCATTGGACCAATGGGAAGTTTCGTCATTCAAATGATTGAAGAACTCTGGTAGAAAGCACCTCCCAATTCGTAATGATGATAATCATTTCGGTTTCCGACAAAAAAAACTACGGCGAGCTTCAATAGCACCACTGTTAAAAAGAAGAAGAGTGCGCAACGAATAAAAAAGTGTAATTTGAAGAGCAAACTTAAATAGAAGAAAGCACGTGAGTCTCGTTTGCATTATCAGGCGCCTCCGCTCCACAGTCACCAAACGCCTCCGTTGAAAAATATAACAGCCCTGATGTTTCTTGGGTCATATGAGAAATAGCACACGCTAATTTTTCCGACAGGCTTTCAAAATACACTGGAAACGTAGGCAGGATGCTTAAGTAAACCTCAGGTGCTAGAGAAGTTTCGGCTGAGGCTTATGTGGACCTTATTGTGTCCTTGTGTTTCACGCACATCCCAAAATACCGTTCAATAGGACGCCTCTTATCCGGGAGGCCTTTTCTCTCAAATCACCGCAGGCCAGTCAACAAGGGAGGTCTTGTCTGGGTATTTTCCATGGTATACTGTTATCATTTCAAGGTATAGAGGGAAATGCGGAACTTGTTTATCCATTGACATTCTAGAAATATATTCGGTTTTGTGTTTTAGCTGCTTTAATTACGTTTAAAATGTACAATCGTTTTAATATTTGCAAAAACGTGAATACAGTTCTTGCATAGGACCATTACGCCAATACAAAAACAGTGCTGTGGGTGGAAATAATAGGCCTGTTTTGAATTGTGCCACGCTGCACTATCAATTACACTATTTGTAGTTTAGACATCGGTGCCTCGCTACTTATTGTCAACGAAACTGGCGTATTTGACACATTAACTACATCAGACAACACATGTACGCGAAGGTCAGAATGTCACAATAAGCAGTTTGTCACAGAATATTGAACTCACGTGCATGATGTACACCAAGTTGGATGGCAAACGTAAAATTTAGTTTATTCTGTTTTGAATAATACTATATAAGCATGTTCGTAATAGACGATCAGAAAAAAATAATGCAGCAGAAAAAAATTTCCCATGAAATAAATCAGAAATGGTAGATGCGATAGTGGCCACTCGAAGATTTATTTCTTTAGAGAAAAACACTTTACAGGCCCACACCTTTGAGCAATATCTTTCTTGATAGTCTTATGAAATGAAAACTGGTGGCTACTTGAATAATAATCACCTATAATAACGTCAAATCAAAACAAAACTTTCATTTCACGACGCATCGTCGACTCTTTTGTTTTGCCTGAACCCCATTTCTTCTGTCTGACATCGTTAAGAGATTTCGGAGGTCCTGTTAATGTTATAGTTTTTGAAGCAAGAGACTGCATAACTTTGGACTTCTGCGAATGTCACCCTAAGGTCTAAATAAATTATTATCTAATTCAAGGTTGGTTTCCAATTTTTTTCGCAATTACCATATCACATGCAGTGAAGCGGAACAAACTAATTAAGACGATATGGTAGCAAACGATTTTAAGCCATGGAGCGAGGCGTCTACCTGTTCATGCAGTCACTCGCTAATTGAGAAACGTAGACCTAATGGCGTCTCGTGGGAGCGAGCTCTCGAATCAACGCCGCTGGTTCTCGAAACGGCAGTTGAAAGCTACGCAACTCTCACCATGGTTTTTCGCTCGTACCTTCAATGGTTCTCCACAAATAAACAATCAATTGCAGAATGCGGCGAACTTTCCTAGTTTGGCGTAATTAGTTCAGCGTGCGCGCAGGGTGTTTTTTGTGATATCACTGGTAATCGAGAACGAATGAGAACGAACGTGTTCTCCTTAGTCGGAGAAGAGAGAAAAAATACAACGGCCGCATTTCAGCAGCACGGATAATGTATGCAAAGTTGTTGTTCTAAAACACACAGTGTATAGGAGGGCCTGTAGTAAAGAGAACACGTGACCTTCAGTTTGCATAGAAAGAGGCAATGGAGTTCATTCTCTGTACATTCGTGCCTCAGAAGAACGCATGGGAGGTTGGATGGTTCGTACTAGGTAATTATAATATATTCGCCACTATATCTGATTGTAGCTTGATGCCCCGAGAACCAGAGAGAACCGCCTCAGTGGTCGTTGGTTGGTCGGTTGGTCGAATATTATCAACTGTCCTCGAGAAAAGAATTTAAGTGCGGAACACTTTACGTGCCCAGGCTGTCTTGTGCCGCCGTATGCTGCC
The DNA here is from genome assembly GCF_043290135.1 of Rhipicephalus microplus. Lineage (NCBI taxonomy): Eukaryota > Metazoa > Arthropoda > Arachnida > Ixodida > Ixodidae > Rhipicephalus > Rhipicephalus microplus. The sequence goes on from NC_134704.1 coordinate 85,234,941, forward strand.
CTTCTCGTTTTGCGTAACGCATGCGAAACAACATGTAGCATAGGCATTTGTAGGGTACTGAGCGCGTGCTGGGGCTTATAAGAAGCCTTCATATTGTTCTTCGGGCACCTTGACGATGATATTGAGTGCGGGACGCACTCAATAATATTGCTCGTGCTCTCGTATGCTGTCGATTGCTGGCTTCACTTGGCCAAACAAATACAATGTAAAAAATAAAAAAATGAAAAAGCGAGAAAAAGCAAGAGAGAGAAAGAAAGAAAAAGAAAGAAACACACTAGGATAAAAGATACAAACAGACAAAATTGGAACCAAGAAAAAAATGAAGAATGATAAGGAAAAAGAGATCGGAAGGAAGAGGGAGACAATTGAAGAAAGCTGCACACTTCCTTCCAGTTTGGCACTGCTATATATATATATATATATATATATATATATATATGGGTTAGACAATATACTTCGAGGTATGCGTATGATTAGTGTGCATCACATTATTACAGAAGTGAACACCCCCATAATTTACGTAGGTCGAGCATTGGAGTATCAGCGCAGAAATCGAACGCCTTTGAATTAATAAAGGGAGCGACCACACTTGACAGAATGTACTGAGAGATTACTTTCACCCTAGTATACGTGACATGCAACTGCTCTCTACAGACAGGCCATAGCTGGCGTCCAGACTTTCATAGCCATTCAGACAATGTAAATTACACCAAAGTTGCCCACTTGACTGCCACTTTCAAATCTACGGTGCACGCTGCCGATATTTGATAGGCTATAGAGTTAGGCGAACAAGCTACACGCACTTACCTAAGATTCTTAAGCCAAATTCATACCGGAGGGAAAGCTTTCTGATTAACAATAAGCAGAGCCAGCTTATACATCAGGACTGCAATATTATGGCCGCTGGCTCAGGAGTCGGCGGATCTTCAATTTACGCGCAAACGAGGTCGTTCCTACTCTTTGGCGAAGAGAAAATTTGCGGGCTCGATATCTCTAAGGCCTCTTGCACAGTGTCGCGCTGGCGAAAAAAAATTTCCATCCGCGGGCCTATAGATCGACTCGAGCTCATTTACAGTAACCCGAGTAGTGTCGTGCCTGCAATAGAGAGACTGTAAGAGAGCGAATCCGATTATCTATAATTTGGGTCCCCGGAAGTGGGCGCTAGAGTGGCGATCCGTTGTGGGGCGAAACGTAATAGCTAGTGCTCGTGTGCTTCGTTCTATGGAGAGCAGCGATCAAACAACCCCATTAAATGTAAGAGAGGGAAGCAAGGCTGAACTAGGCATGCGAATCGAATAAAATGAAAACTGGAAGGTGGGGTGGGAGGAAGACCACTGTGTCTAAAATCGAGGCAAATATCAAAGTTAAAACAGTGAAAACTAGAATGATTACCGAGAAAAGTCTCTTCAGTAAGAAGGTAGACTTTTCCTAAAGAAATTCAAAATCACACTGAACCTGGAAATACACTGAAGTCGGTGCTTCCAGGGTGGCGTGGTGCACATATTTTGCAATGGAAGCTGTTATTAGATCGCGACAACGGATGTTTTAGGCGCGAAGCTTCTTACCGCATCACCCGTTCGTCTCCAGTTATCGTTCGTAACCACCGGTGGCACATACCCAAGAGAGCGGGTATGTGCCGCAGGGGATAGACTTTTAGGGGTCAAGCTCCTTAAGCCATGAGTCGTGCGTCCTCGATGTATGTAGTAGCTAGCCACCTCTAATTCATTTTTGGTAATGTCCACTAGATGGCAGTACTTCTACATAATCAATACATGATGAAAAGATGCGAGATGGTGGTGTTTGGAGTGTTTCCTAGACGGACGGGCATACAGACAGAGAGACGGACACACGAACGAACGGATGGACGCTTCACCCCACTCATCATCAATCAGGCCGTGGATATGCGGCGTACTTGTCTGGTATTCATATACCGGACAAATACGGTGTATTTGTGGTGTATTCAGCTGGTCTTCGTATGATCTGTCGCGACCATGAGAGTCGTGTAGCAGCATTTATTTATTTATAGCATTTATTTATGTAGCAGCGTCGAGGACTACCATCCTCGTGAACACAAGCGTTACATGTCGGCTTACCAATTTTGTCGTTGCTAATTATGGCAATAGCAATTATGTGGATACCCTCCGCTGGATTTTGCCGCTGACGTCGGCGTTGACATGGACGTAGGTGTTGATGTCATGCACTGTATATGTATACGTATCTATATATATAAAAATGCAAGAAAAAAAGAAAATCCCAGAAAAAAAACACCAGCGCGCGGAATCGAACGTGCGACCTCCACGCCGTCAATGCGAGGCTTTAACCACTGAGCCACCGATAGGTTTTTCTTCTTCATTGTAATTAATAAAATATTTGCGTAATAAAGACAAAATTAAGCAAACGAAAGTACAAAATAATGGCGAAAATATTGCCACGTTCCATTTCCCAAGCTTTTGTTATCGTCCCAAAACGCCACACAATTCTCAGCGCAAATCGCGCCTGCAGTTTTCGAGAGGGTTCCGGACTGTAGTAGATCATTTCGATAAGATCACGCCCACTGTGCGAATGGTACAGATTGTTCTGGAACGTACGCCACCGCCAGCGGTAGCGCTAGAACATTCGACGGCGGGAGAACAAATGCCGACGCGCTTCGCCGCATGTCAGTTGTTGATCGAAGGCCGACGCTCCGTTCGCCGCTATCAGTCCGAGACTGCTATCTGTGCGAGACTGCTGCTGTAATTGGACTTTCCGTTTACCGGGCACAGGTTCACCCAAATAAACAGTTAAAATCCCAACACGAAGTCTCGTGTCTTCGGCCACGTCACGACCCCGTGACATCTGGTGGAGGTGCTGCTTCGTTCATGTACTGGACGCCCCCGTCAAGCCGTGAACCCAGCCCACGTCGCGGAGAAGACACCGACGCCAACCAGGAGCAGCGAACAAGCCGCCGACAGCAAGGGCTACCACCGGAGTACGGGCTTCTACACGACAAGCCGCAGAAGACCAAGGCCATGACCGCGACTGCAGCGACAATGACAACCGCAGCGTCCCATCCCACGATGGTCATGCATCAACCCAGGGAACCACCAATTTTCCATGGGTAATCGTTCGAAGACCCGGAGTCCTGGCTAGAGACATACGACCGTGTGGCCGCCCTCAACCACTGGGACCATGACGAAAAGCTGCGTCGTGTGTTTTTCTATTTGCAAGACACCGCAAGGACCTGGCTCGAAAATCGGGAGTCCACGCTCCGAACGTGGGATGTTTTCTGCGGCGCATTCCTGCAAACGTTCGCGAGCGTCGCTCGAAAAGAGAGGGCCGCTGCTTTATTAGACACCCGGGTTCAACTACCAAATGAAAATGTCGCCATTTTCACAGAAGAAATGACCCGACTATTCCGTCACGCTGACCCAGACATGCCTGAGGAGAAAAAAGTTCGTTTCCTTATGCGAGGGGTCAAACAGGAGCTCTTCGTGGGACTGATGAGAAACCCACCGAAAACCGTCCAAGAATTTGTAGCCGAAGCGACCACTATCGAAAAGACACTGGACATGCGCACTAGACAGTATAATCGTCGCCTGACTGCAGACTGCGCTGCTGCTCAAGCCAGTAACTCCGGAGACCTGCGTGAAACGATCCGAGCGATCGTGCGGGAAGAGCTGCGCAAGCTGTTGCCTTCGGCGCAGCCTCAAGTGGATTCAATCGCCGACATTGTGCGAGAAGAAGTTCGGCAATCGCTTCAACTTCCCCACGCACCACTGCCAGAGCCAGAAGCTATGAGCTACGCCGCTGCACTGCGCCACAATACTCCTCCCCGTCCACGCCAAAACGCCGCCCCATCGCACTTCCGTCGACAGACGCCACCGCCGCCACCACCCCCACCGACATCATACTGTTCGCCAGTGGTCCAGCGCAGTGCACCGCGGAAGACTGACGTCTGGCGCACCCCTGACCATCGCCCGCTCTGCTACCACTGCGGCGAGGCCGGACACACATACCGCCGTTGCCAGTTCCGACAGATGGGACTGCGTGGCTTCGCCGTCAATGCACCGCGTCCTCTGCCAGGAGAACGACCACGTGACATCGCCGACTACCTGACAGGAACTCGGTGGACACCACGAGGCTCTTCGCGTTCCCCGTCGCCCAGCCGCCGCACGTCACCGCACCACCGGCAGTACTCTGGCCCTACGCGGGGCCGGTCTCCTAGCCCATATTCGGGAAACTAAGGGCAGCAACCGGTGGAGGTGCGGTTGCTGTGCGACGAACTACCGAAGATCCTCCGACGACGACGACGCCGCGACGGAGCTTTCCGAACACAGCGCCAACCAGGCAAAGCCCTGACGGCGAAAGCTCACTTACCGAAGGTGGCCTGACGACGCAACATGGAAGCAGCGGAACAAGCCGACGCAGCCGTGACCCGACGCCACGCCCTAACTGTAATGCGAGACGGCGAACTAGCGACCTCGACGTTCTTATCGACGGCCACAGTGTGACCGCTCTCGTCGATACTGGAGCCGACTATTCTGTCATCTGTGGGTCGTTCGCCGCGAAGTTAAAGAAAGTTGGGACAGCTTGGAAAGGCCCTGAAATCCGTACAGCCGGAGGTCATCTCGTAACGCCTGCAGGAATCTGCACAGCGAGAGTCACCATTAACGGCCGTATTTATCCTACAGACTTCGTAGTCCTACAGCGTTGCTCGAGAGATGTCATCCTTGGCATGGACTTCTTATGCCTCCATGGTGCTGTCATCAACCTAAAAACAAAGTCGATAACATTATCCACAGAAGAAGCACTACCGCCGCGCACGCCGTCTGGGCACCATCCCTTAAATGTGCTGGAAGAACAAGTCACCATTCCGCCTCGCTCAAGCGTCATTATTTCAGTCGGCGCTACTGAATCACCTGACTTCGAAGGCGTCGTTGAAGGCAGTCAGCATCTGTTGGTCACCCGAAATATTTGCGTCGCAAGAGGAATTGCAGAGTTTCGGGGAGGCAAAGCAACGGTTATGCTCACAAATTTCAGCAATGAATACAAACATGTGAACAAAGGAACAACGGTCGCATACATCAAAGAAATTGTCGAAGCCTCCAGTGCTTTCGCCCTCGCCGATTCGGCGGAATCTGCTCAGAGGAACCAAGCCCCTCCCATAGCTTTCGACGTCAATCCAGGACTTCCGAACGATAAGCAAGAACAGCTCAAGGCCCTGCTCCTGCAATACGAAGATTGCTTTTCGTCGTCATCGAAAATTCGGCAGACCCCAATCACGAAACATCGCATCATAACCGAAGAAAATGCCAGACCACTTCGTCAGAGTCCGTACAGAGTTTCGACGCGAGAACGTGAGGCCATCAAGAGACAAGTTGATGAAATGCTGCGTGATGGCATTATCCAGCCGTCCAAGAGCCCATGGGCATCCCCCGTGGTGTTAGTGAAGAAAAAGAATGGGACCCTACGTTTCTGCGTCGATTATCGCCGCCTGAACAAAATCACAAGAAAGGACGTGTATCCTCTCCCACGAATAGACGACGCACTTGATCGGCTCCATAACGCCAAGTACTTTTCGTCAATGGACCTCAAGACTGGCTATTGGCAAATCGAAGTCGACGAAAGAGACCGAGAGAAGACGGCGTTTATAACACCGGACGGCCTCTTCGAGTTTAAGGTGATGCCCTTCGGCCTTTGCTCAGCGCCTGCAACTTTTCAACGCGTTATGGATACAGTACTCGCAGGATTGAAATGGCAGACTTGCCTTGTGTACTTGGACGACGTCGTCGTGTTTTCCTCGAGTTTCGATGAGCATCTTCGGCGCCTTGAAGCTGTACTTCAAGCCATTAAGACTTCCGGACTCACACTGGAGCCAGAAAAGTGCAGATTTGCGTATGAAGAGCTCTTGTTTCTGGGGCACGTTATCAGCAAGTCTGGAGTTTGTCCTGATCCACGGAAAACAGCCGCCATCGCCGAATTCCCGCCGCCCACTGACAAGAAAGCCGTGCGCCGATTTCTGGGCCTGTGCGCCTATTATAGGCGGTTCGTGAAAAACTTCGCCCGCATCGCCGATCCTCTCACTAACCTTACCAAGGCCGACGTGGAGTTCAAGTGGGAAACGCCACAGGAACACGCTTTCCAGGAGCTTAAACATCGCCTCCAGACGCCTCCGTTACTTGCCCATTTCGATGAATTCGCCGAAACAGAAATACATACTGACGCAAGCAGCGTAGGTCTTGGCGCCGTTCTTGTGCAGAGGGCTGACGGACTTGAAAGGGTTATTAGTTACGCCAGCCGATCGCTATCCAAAGCAGAAGCAAAATATTCCACAACAGAAAAGGAGTGCCTCGCCATCATCTGGGCTACGTCGAAATTTCGCCCCTACCTCTACGGCAGGGCCTTCAAAGTTGTGAGCGACCACCACGCCTTGTGTTGGCTAGCCACTTTGAAGGACCCTTCAGGTCGCCTCGCACGATGGAGCCTGAGACTTCAAGAATATGACATTACTGTCATTTATAAGTCCGGCAAAAAACACTCCGACGCTGACTGTCTCTCTCGTGCGCCTGTCGACCCGGATGACGACTACTTCTTGGGAACGATAACTACCGACGACTTCGCTGAACGACAGTGGGCCGACCCGGAACTTAAGGCCCTAATAGAATACCTCGAAGGCAGGACCGCTGAAGTCCCGAAGGTATTCAAGCGCGCACTTGCGTCATTTTTTCTAAGAAACGGTCTTCTACAAAAGAAAAACTTTTCACCGCATCGGGCTAAGTACCTCCTTGTGGTGCCTTCAGCTCTGCGACCAGAACTGCTGCAGGCCCTGCACGACGATCCGACAGCAGGGCACCTCGGTGTTTCTCGCACGCTCGCGAGGATACAAGAAAGGTACTACTGGCCGCGTCTTACCACCGACGTCACCCGTTATGTGAGGACATGCCGGGACTGTCAGCGACGCAAGACACCGCCGACAAGGCCAGCGGGACTTCTGCAGCCAATTGAACCACCTCACCGACCTTTCCAGCAGATTGGTATGGACCTACTGGGGCCGTTCCCGACGTCGGCTTTCGGAAACAAGTGGATCGTGGTAGCTACCGACTACCTCACCCGCTACGCCGAGACAAAAGCCCGGCCAAAAGGCAGTGCATCTGAGGTAGCTAAGTTCTTCATCGAAAATATCGTCCTACGTCACGGCGCCACGGAGGTCCTTATCACCGACAGAGGAACGGCATTCACTGCCGACTTAACTCAAGCGATCTTGGCATACAGCCAAACAAACCACCGCCGGACGACAGCGTACCACCCACAGACCAACGGCCTCACCGAGCGGCTTAACAAGACGATCGCCGACATGCTGTCAATGTACGTCGATGTCGAACACAAGACGTGGGACGCCATTCTTCCGTATGTGACCTTCGCATACAACACGGCGGTGCAGGAGACGACGCAGATATCTCCATACAAATTGGTCTACGGAAGGAGCCCGAGAACGACGCTCGATGCCATGTTACCCAACGTCACCGACGAAGAAAACCTCGATGTGAGCGAGTACCTTCAACGCGCCGAAGAAGCCCGACCACTTGCGCGTCTCCGTATCAAGAATCAACAGACGACCGACAGCCACCGTTACAACCTTCGACGACGCTTCGTGGAATACCAGCCCGGTGAACGTGTTTGGGTGTGGACGCCGATACGCCGACGTGGACTAAGTGAAAAGCTTCTGCGACGGTACTTCGGACCGTACAGGAGGTTCGACGTCTCGGCCCACTTGATTACGAGGTTGTCCCCGACGGCATCACGAACTCTCAACGACGCCGATCGCGACCTGAACTCGTCCATGTCGCACGCCTAAAGCCGTTTCATGCGCGTTAACAAACTGAAACAGTGCTTTTTTTGTATTATTGTTGTATTGTAATTTATTCATTGTACTTTCTTGCATTATTATTGTACCTTCATCTTTAGTTAAAGCATCGAGACGATGCCTTTTTCAGAGGGGGGTAATGCCACGTTTCATTTCCCAAGCTTTTGTTATCGTTCCAAAACACCACACGATTCTCAGCGCAAATCGCGCCTGCAGTTTTCGAGAGGGTTCCGGACTGTAGTAGATCATTTCGATAAGATCACGCCCACTGTGCGAATGGTACAGATTGTTCTGGAACGTACGCCGCCGCCAGCGGTAGCGCTAGAACATTCGACGGCGGGAGTACAAATGCCGACGCGCTTCGCCGCTTGTCAGTTGTTGATCGAAGGCCGACGCTCCGTTCGCCGCTATCAGTCCGAGACTGCTATCTGTGCGAGACTGCTGCTGTAATTGGACTTTCCGTTTACCGGGCACAGGTTCGCCCAAATAAACAGTTAAAATCCCAACACGAAGTCTCCTGTCTTCGGCCACGTCACGACCCCGTGATAATATGCGCTCAAGCGTTACTCATAAACACTCAATGGCTAACACAGTGGGATTTCTCCACATCGAGAGTTCTTCACATTGTATTATGCAAACGAGAAAGGGGTGAGGTCAAACAGCTCTCTAAGATGAAGTACCAGTCCGGTCTAAAGTCTAGCTCGTCGTAAATGTTCTTGAGGTGTATAGCCATTGGAATGAAGTGTGTGTTTGAAGAGGTGGTGGACTCTGCATTGCGGTCTCCCATTCGTGTCTTCCACGAGCTGTCCATACCTATGAGAAAAAAAAACATATCAAATGGCACCCCATCAAGCACTGCTGGTAGAAGATAACGTATTGTGTGAGAAAAAATGACGAAACTTTTTTTAGTGCTCGCTGAAGGACATCCCAAAACAGTATGGCATCTTCGCAGCTAACAAAGCAAGGTTTACTCGTTTCCGGTACATCACATAGACGGCAGTTAACAGACGGAATAAAAATACCCTTTCTTTTTAACCTTGTACTTATCGCCAATGTTTCTAAGTGGAGTTTATAGAAGAATGTTTTTGAATTCGGTGTAATGTACATTTTCGCACACGCTTCAACACATCGTGGCCTGGAAGATTGGAGTACACTGAGAGGTACAACGGAGGTTGAAAGAGCATACTCTGTAGATCCTTATACAGCACTTTGTGCGATACTGTGTACAGGTATTCTACAGAAAAGCGAGCTTTAAAAAACTGAACTGCGAGGTAAACTTCCTGCATGAATCTCCACAAGTATGGGCGTTTGGAAAAGTTTGATGAAACAATTAAATCTGCTAAGCAATCAAGAAGTGTAACCTGCAAGAAGGAACGGAATACAGAATGGAAACTGTATCCAAAAAAGAAGAATTGTGACACTATTTGCCATAGATAAAGGCGTTTTAATCCTCACCTAACCTCACTAACTGGCTTGAAGATACTATCACGATGCATGGGCTCAAAAGTCGAAAAGACCATATGAAAGCAGCGAAAATCCGATGAAAGCGTTGTATATAAAATCCTGCGTAATGAATAAGTTGCAATACATAGTAAAGCTTTGTTGCTAAGAAAGTAATGCAAGCTTCAACTCTACCAAAGATTGAAAGTCGATGGGGAACAAATGTCTGGGCCCGTCGTTCATGATTGGGTACGCATTCCTTCCAGTAATGCGCACTGAATCTAAGGATGCAATGGTACACCGAGGTACGTTGGAGGAGTTCTTGTCGAATTAATCCCTGCAAAGGGGTTCGGTGTGCTAGCCCACAAGCCAAACCACAGTCCTAAATTCTTGGAGGTATTTAAACGAGCCCCTGATATTACGCCAAACTTTTCAATAGTATATACCACATTTTCAACACTTGGCTTATCTGTGCAAAAAAATGCGACATCGTCTGCATAAGCTAATACATTAACTTCACTGCCTAATATAATGAAGCCTCGAATGCAACTCGACTATATTATGCCTAAACACAGTGGTTCTAGACAAAGTGAAAATAGAAGAGGTGACATCGGGCGTCCCTGTTTTACAGAAGAGCGAATAGAAAAAGGCTTGGAGAGTTGACCATTAACTATCAGACGAGTTGAGCAGTTATTATAGCATGGTTTAACGCCTTTGCCAACATTGGCTTGTTCGAAAAGAGAAAAAAGGAAGCAATCACAAACACGAACAAAAGCTTTTGCAAGGTCTACCTGTAGCATTGCAAGATGTTTTTGAAAACCATGACAGTATTGAAGCACTGCACGAGCGACGTGTGTAATGGTTTGTATAGATCGACCCCTGATTTCATATGTCTGATGAGACACAATGAGGATCGACATAGCAAATTGCATCCTATTTGATAATACTTTTGCGAAAATTTTGTTGCCTACGTTTGACAGTGATATTGGTCTGTAGCCCTCGACGAAGCGAAGTTTTTCCTTGTCAGTTGTTTTCGGTATTAACACAGTGTGACTTTCGCAAAAGGATTGTGGGAGTGTATTCATGTCATAACTTGTTTGAAAAAATATTTAGCAATGTAAGAGCAAGCGTTTTCTTGAAAGCTTTGTAAAGTTCGCCTGAGATGCCACCAGGCCCAAGTGTTTTCAACAAAGGCAAGCTGTTGATTCCCTGCTCAATTTCCTGTATAATAATGGGTTCATTATTGACTGCAAAATCATTGTCTTTCAAGGGGTTCACAAGAGAAACAAAACTATCCTTGAGGTGAACGTCAAGATCATCAGAGGGAGAGCCAAATAAACTAGTATAGTACTTTTCGAACGCCAAAGTAATGTCTCTATTATCTATCATCAGCACACCGTTAGAGTACAAGTCTGGAAAAACTTTAGAAATCGCATGGCGTCGCTCATCAAGTAAACGTGTCAGTCTAGAAGTTTCTCATGCATATTACTCTAGATGTTGGCATATGCGGAGCTTATTCTTTATTACAAGCATGCGGGGGATTTTCCAGGGATTGCCGTTGACTGATCGACCTATTTTTGCGACCTCATCTACGGGTCACGTTCTGTGTTTCCTTTTTTATTTTAATTTGAAGCACCTCCTTTTCGAAAGCAGAATAACGTTAACGAATAACAGTGGCTTAACTCCCAAATCTCGCTGCAATGAAGATATTGCCTTTGTTAACTAACTTGCATTGCCCGTCTACGGATGGCGTATTTCGGCCGTCGAAAGCTTGTTTAATGGAGCTACTGGCTGCATTTCGGCTAATCCAGGCTTAGCAAAGCTCTTCCACATTAGTTGACAACCTCAGAAAAATAACGAGACTAGAAAAGAGCATGCAGACCTTCACAGTGACACTGCGTCCTCTATTTCCCAGTATGAAAAAACAACAACATTACTCGAGTACCAGAAGAAAAAAAGCAGAAAGTTGGTGTCACTTCAAGTTACTGAAAGTGGATATCTCTTGGCAGTAAGCGGGTTCCATGTAAGGGTAAGCTTGTTTTCCTTTTTTGTGTTTGAATATTGCCAGAGTTATATTTTATTCTTTTCTCTTCTTTTCGTTCGCAGTACTCTGATGTATTGCTGTTGAGCAAAGCAAAAGAAAAGCTGAGAGAAAAGAAGGTCATGGTTACTCAACCATGAGGGGGCTGTCTGGCGTCAAGAACAATCAAGTGAACGCAACCGATGGTGACGTTGGTAGCGAGTAAACTGAGAAGACGTTCTGTCGTCAAGAGAAGGTGAGCTAACAGTATAATTTGACAAGCGAATTGAGCACCTCCGCAACTGCTTCTGATTTGCAGGCGTTACTGAACCTCACGTCTGGTAGATAGGAGAAAGGCACTTATGACGAAGCGGTTATCTGTTCACGATACTTAGCGAGCTCAATAAAGTCGAAGACAGAAGACCTGAAACGTGAACCCTGAACGTAAAAACAAATTCTGTACAAAAAGCGATTGACTGGTTCTTTTTTGATAGCCTTTATAAAGGCATGTATTTTCATAGAGTCACTTTTGCGCTTTCAACAGATATGGGCTCTGAAAAAAAACAAAAAAAACTGTCGCATCTTTCAAGATTGCATGGCAAGATTTATAGTTTCGACGTTAGTGACATTTTTTAACGAAGGTGCTACAGCACACTGTGCGATGCTTGCTGTGCGGCCAACTTTAACATAGCCTGAAAAGTGGGTTGTAAAAGTGGGGAGAGGTCCAGCTTCCTCCCCCTTTTTTAAAACTTTCTCCTTTGCACGTTTATACAGGAACACATAACAGCTCACTCCTGAGCTTACATCCACTGTAACTAAACTGACGAATGAATAGTTTGCATAACTACAAGTTTACTTTACAGCTAAAGCTGTTATGAGATCACAACTCAGGTCTCGCAAAGCTGTCCGCTGCCGCCGTCATTTTCCATAACCACCTCGTGTGAAATTAGAAAAAAAAACATACCAACATTGACACAGCGGGGCTCAAACCCAGGTCCTGTGGGTGCCAGCTCATTATTCTACTACTGAGCTACACCGGTGCTTGTGACTTGTTGTCAAACTTGCCTTAGGCAGACTTGGCCTAGCACCATTGACACAGTGGGGCTCAAACCCGGGTCCACTGGGTGCCAGACCTGTATTCTACCACTGAGTTACGCAAGTGCTTGTGACTTGTCAAACTTGCCTTATGCAGACTTGGCCTAGCACCAACGACACAGTGGGGCTCTAACCCTGGTCCACTGGGTGCCAGCTCATTGTTCTACTACTGAGCTACACCGGTGCTTGCGACTTGTTGTCAAACTTGCCTTAGACAGGCTTGATGTCGGGAATGCAATCGCGTTAATCGAACTTAAGAAGTTTTTTAAAATATCAAAATAACGACCAGTCGTCGCACAAAGCGAATAGCGTAATGAGTTGGCCATCCAATGCTCCAACTTATTAAAAAAGCTTGTTCTTGTTCGCCTATTAACTGTGGCGCATACCCACTTCCGCCATAGTTACTCATCATCGTCAGCCACTGCATTAACAATTGGCACAAAATTTCTTGTAAGTGTTTAGCGCATACCACGCTTGTCAGAAGAACGACGAAACGAAAAATAGCATAGCGAATGCCGGCCTACTGCCCAAATAAAATCGTTAATAATGACATAGTGGGTGTCAAGCATATGTACTTGCATTATTTATTCAATGAGTATTCAGGAAAGGCTCTCAAAGGCCGCCATTCTAGCTTTCGCTGTGACTGTGCTGCGCCTTCCGCGCAGGTCAGGCGTTTTTATAAAAGGAACGATGCAGACGAGGAAAAGTATTATCCGCCTAATGAGTGGGACTTACACACTGTGATAAGTGAGTGTGGCTGTTGTGCACCTATGATGTGTTCTCGTGGCTTTAGTGTCGCCATTGCGGCAAACGCGGTGGCAATTACACTACAGCGGCACCGTGCAACAGTTACGCGCTGCGCATGGAAGATTGAGACGTTGACGGGCGATCGTGTCAACGAATGTCGGCAGAAAGACCAGGACCAATTGGAAGGTGGCTTGACAGCGGCAGAGAAGAAAACAATAATTCATTGAACTGTGTCATGGCGGTAAGAAAACGAAGAAGTCGACGGCGAGCTAGATTGCCGGGAGTCTGACTTGGACAGCACAGAGGAAGAAAAGCTGGAGTCAGGGTCCGTGCCATCGAGCTTGGGGATCGAGCATAAATGGCCCGATAGCGTCTGTCAACAGACGTCTTCAGAAACGGCCGATTCCGGGGATGAGGAATACCTTCATCTAGGGGCAGCCGAACCTCCGTGTCGAGCCGACATCGCCGTACCGGTTGCCAAGTAAGGCCCGAGGAAGCCAGAAAGCAACACGACGCTGCTGCCAGGGTCCATACTGTCGACCTTCTAGGGCTAGTACGAAGAGTCCGACAGCATAGAAGGGTCTCCGCAACCAGTCTCTTGCGGTTCCTGCTGTCGCCTGCTTCGTGCGTCATGACCAAGGGCCTGGTGCATTCCTGCGTGCGACGTACGTGCGCAAGGGGATCGCCGACCTGCCGTGCCAAGACCCTCGCTCAGCGACGTCTCAGCTCACCTGCCTCCTCGTCCGCCCTACGAGCGCTCGTGCCACCAGCTCAAAGTCTCCGCACCAACTGTTCCACCCTGGTGGAGCAGTTTGTGCGGAGCAGTATAGCAACTGGTGATTATAACTTTTCTTTGAATGGTCTGCAGGACTTCATAGTTAAAGGATCGCCCATCGCGGTAGTTTTAACGAGTTTGTAACTTGTCTGTTTTTTCCGCTTGCTTGCTTGTTTTATCTTTTCTTGTTTAGTCATAAAGGTGTGTGTGTGTGTGTGTGTGTGTGTGTGTGTGTGTGTGTGCGTGCGTGAGTGCGTGCATGCGTGCGTGCGTGCGTGTGTGGTGTGCGAGTGTGGTGTGTGTGTGTGTGTGTGTGTGTGTGTGTGTGTGTGTGTGTGTTCGAAAATGGCTCCTTTTCCCAGTCGGAGGCCTGTTCAGAACACAAAAACTGCATGATACGTAGCAAGGAGTCTGGTGCACCCGCGAAAATAACCTGCTGAATACGGAAAAAGAAACGTTCTCCGGTATCATCCCACTTCTTTCTAGCTTTGCGACGGAAACACTGCGTAGAGCGATGCTTCTCTTGTCAACAAGAGGAACACAGACCATTGTTCCTTCATCAGAATATCTGTGAAAGTTTACCGCTGCTTGTATATGCGTGAGTTGCTTTCATTACTAACCCACTCGTGGCTCCCGCCGCGGCCTGTATCCAAGATAACCAAGGAAATAGACCAAGAATGCTTTATCCAGACGATTTCGTGTGACTTGAGAAACACACACGCATTTCTCACTCGCATTCTTCTACTGAAAGGATTACACCTGCCGGCGCGGGAAGAATGGAGAAAGACATCTCACCGTATTGCGACCTGAGTGGCCTATCTGACAATGGAAAAATAATAATAGAAAGCATCGTTTTCACGAATAACAGCGAAACGAAAACATTTCTTCATACACAGTAAATACTAGCATATGATGCGCTGGTTTCCCTAAAAGACGTTTTTAAGCTTGCTGAGACAGCGAGTCCCTTTTGTACCATGTGTCGAAGAACGCTTTCACCTTTTTATTTGTTATATTTTTTCCCTTTTACTGAGCATCATCATGCGATTACCGCTTTAAATAATTCGCTTTTCTAGCACAATTAGTTCAGTGCAACGGAGTCGCCAAACTAAGCTACAGTTAAATGTACTCGTTCTTAATCTCATGGTCGTGGGGTGTGCAGAAGAAAGCAAGGTCGTTCTACTTTTATAGGGTTAAGCCTCTCCTGTGGCTGACAAGTTCAATGATGCGTGAATTCAATGTGATCTGTGCCAGATCTTCTCGGAAAGGTATAGCTGCAACACAAGTGATAACTTAATTTTCTGCGACGCTTTGCAAGGCTCTCAGCTCCAATTTGAGACTTGATACTTACACAGCGCTTAAGCAGACACAGTTGCAGAGCCTTTTTTTTTCACTACAGCTATGTATGGTCTGTCTGAGCCTATAGTCTGTTATTTCCCAGCTCCAGAAGCGGGACAACATGAGGTGACCCGGAACCATTACAGTTCTTCTTAGAGAAGAGTTCACGCAGCGATATATTCAATTCAATTGAATTTTTTCATTTTCTAGTTTATACATGCTGGATGGTCCCATCGGGTCAAAAGCTACATAAGCAGCTTGACGAGACCCAATGACCAATTTATAGCAAATTATACAGGACAGTAATGACAAGCAGTATCGTGCAGTGGCAAGCAAACCAACAAGTAAAATAATCTAAATAGAATATCATAATACATAGAGATAAGGTACATATACATATTTGTGCAAGAAGAAAATCTGAAGAATTTTTGTGTAGTCGCTTGTGTCATCAATAATGTTAGTTCTCCTTGGGCCACTATACGCTACCCGTGGTGCAGCAGTGTCCCGCTCGTCAATTGACACGCTTCAGGGGTCGAACGAAGCTTCTAGTACATTAGTGTTATTGACCACTGATAATACGAGTCACCAAGTAGCATGTCGTATGTAAGGACTGGTTTGATTTCTATAACATCAGAACACGAAACCAGTCACACGCAACAACTAGAGACCCACGACGTGTGTTAGTGTTCTATTTACTTACACAGCATCAATATAAAATGCCCTTTTTGCAATGAATCTGAAAGCTGACAGCAAGGTGTGATGCTTCATTATAAATCATTACAATACAGCGGGAAGCTTTGGTTTTTGTATACGTTGTGAGCATGAAGAGGAATGTTTGCTGCAAATAGTAGGAAGGTAAGCTTTTAAATGTCTTCCTTCTTAATCTAATTTAACGATCGACAATACTTTTTCTTGCATATGAAGTTTAGTTTTCTTGTGTTTCACACACTTTCAAGAAGCGCTATAGGAACCACACGACAATATGAGAAAGGGAAACAGAATTTAACGACTACATGAAATTTTCGACAACGTATACAATATTACAACGCCAGTTGAGGTATGAATTTCAAGTCACATTTGGTTCATGGAACATCATGCATGTCCCGTCACATCATTGTTTTCTCAAGAGCACCAGTGAAAGCCACTGACAAGAGGAGGTGGAAGACACGCACACAAGGCGAGTTGTTTTAGTACCTTCTTCCTCATCAAATTTGTTATTTTCGCTGGCGCTGTTTTACTGCAACTATGAGCCAACCAGCCCAAGTGTACACATTGACAAGGTATTTCACACACAATCGCTTAGCGACTTTTAGAACAATTGTAGTTTGTGTCAAGGGGTACCATAATATCTTCCATACTTCCTCCTCGGAACGGTATTTTAAGTGCAGAGCACTTTTAAATACCGGCTTGTCACTCACTCATCTCGCGTGGCGTGATCAAGCACAAAATAAATCACTCACTACAGGCCCTAACAATTTTAACAGCGCTCAAACACGGGTTAAATTGAGTGAACAAGAGAAAGAGAGAGAGAATTTATTTACAGAAAGGTAGAGAGGTCGGCCTGAGCTATAGTTTGCTCTGGCCTGCCACTCTACACTGGGGAAGGGTGACTGGGGAGTGAAAGAGTGATGAGTGACGATGGTAAGATTGAGAGATGACATGTTCTTATTAGGTTGGGTAACTCTACAGACGTGCATCCAACCCAGTGGCTTCTAAGAAAGCGATGACGGCTCGTATAACCACATGTATGCTGCTGGCGTCAGACCAAGGACCTAACACAACCTCATCGGTTAATGGTCGACTAATATATCGGCCAATCGAAGATATCAGTTGCTGACGTTCGCTTGCATATGTTGGACATTCTCAAAATATATGTTCGAGCGTTTCTGGCAACCGACAGTGACCACAACTGGGACCTGTGTCATTACAGCCAATCAAGTGGGTGTAACGTCTCTTGTAAGCCACACCAAGGCGAATGCGGTGGATAACGCATGATATGCTTCGCTTTAACTTGTTAGGCATACGGAAGTTCATTTCCGGGTCCCTTTTGTACAGCCGCTTGTGCTGGTGTTCTGGTTTCTGCCAGTGCTCTAAGATGGACTTGCGCATTACGCGTCGAAGTAGGATGTTAGTGTCTTGGCGAGAAAATGCGATGCACACTTCCGGGGCACTATATAAAGCTCTCTTAGCTTCAGCGTTCGCCGCTTCATTGCCCATTATGCCACAACGAGCAGGTATCCATTGAAGTGTTACATCATGTCCATTTTTTGTAGCAATGTCAAGAAGCTCGCTATTTCAATCGATAAAGTATTATATGGACCTTGTCTCATGAAGCCATCGATGGTTTGAAGAGAAGCTTTGGCATCGCACAATATCGTCCATTTACGAGCGGGTTCTGTCGACATGAAACGTATTGCCTCCCGAATAGCAACCAATTTTGTGGCTGTTGATGTGGTCTTGTGATGTGGTCTTGAAACGTCGAGCTATCTTCATCTCCGGGATGACATAGGCTGCGGCGGAGGTACGCGACGTGGTAGATCCATCAGTATATACGTGTGCCACACCGTCGTACATAGTATGAATGTGCTGCAGTGTAAGTCACTTTAGGCCGACCGATGACACAAGGGACTTCTTCATAATCCCAGGAATCTGAAGTATGACAAGTGGTCTAGGCACGAGCCATGGAGGTGTCTCAGGAACACGTGGGGGAGAGAATCTTGGCGGCATGATGCTCTCGAGCCGCGATATAGCTCTTGAATAACTGCAGTCTCGGTGGCCGGCAGGGAGTGCTGATAGGGGATGTTGCCTGTGTCGAGTCAACAGGCGAAGGTGGACTCGAAGAGTGTCGCAGATCACATATACTTTGATTGGACAAGCCCGAGCTTCGGCGAGAGTTCCCTTGGTTGATGTGCATTGAGGTAAGCCCAAACATGTGCGCAACCCTTGAGCTTGAATGCTTTCTAGCGTGCTCGCACAACTAGTTTTCATGCTTGAAAGCACGGCCATGCTGTATCGTGAGTACCCTACGAATAAAGATTGGTACAGTTGCAGGTAAGCTGCCTCCGAAGGGCCCCATCTTGCTCCGGCTATGACCCGAAGAACGTAGACAAAACTCTTAGCTTTGACTTCCAGGCTGTGACGTGTTTTGACCACGATAGATTCCGGTCGAGGATAACACCGAGGAATTTTCGTTGCACAACAGCACGAATTTTCGTTCCATTCACAGTAAGTGGGTATCTTGTCATTTGTTTTCGTGTAAATGCAAGCACTGCGCATTTTTCAGTTGACAGTGTGAGACCCTGGCTACGCAGGTACCTTGCTGTGATGGTCACTGCACGTTGTAGTCGCGCATGCAGTGGGGGGCACGTAGCTCCAGAAGCACAGATGCAGATGTCGTCTGCATATGTGCTCGCCTTCACCGTGTCAGTAAGTTCAGTGGAAAATCCAATCAAGGTGATGTTAAAAAGTGTAGGACTGAGAACACTCCCTTGGGGAACACCACGGTGAATGTTATAATGGTCTGTATCTCCATCGCTTGTTGACATATTGTCATGATATGCGCGGTAGGTTCATCTGGTGCGCGATGTTTGTGAGTTTGTGCTGTGCCGTACGCCGACGAAGATGACGATGAGACAAGGAAAAGGCGGAATCGTGTCGTCAAAGTCAAGCCAAGCCATGGGGAGAGAGAAGAGGAAGACGACGACGGGGCGTTGGAGAAGAAGGATCGGAACGAAACAGTGGCAGGCTGAAGCGCTCGTCGGGTCGTGGTCCCGAAGCCTACCTGTGCCTGTGGTCCGCACAAGCCTGGCTCCCTTCTACCGTGTGGTCCAGCAGCCGGCGCCGGTCCGTTGTACTCGGATCCGGGCGTTTTCCAGACCTGGGCCTACTACTGGCTGTCCGGGACGTGCTTGCCACACATCGACTCTGCCTCACGCTCCGCTCCGACCATGCCTGAGGCATCGCTGATGTCGGCGTAAGACGCAACGCAACGCATCGACTCATTTGCCTTCGACGTCACACGGTGAAGTGTTTCAAACCTTGTGTAGTGCAGTGGGGGACTACGCTAAGCGTCAGACCTTGTCTTTCGAGAACGTGTGTCGTGCTCGTACTTAAGGCAGTTCTTCGCTGTTGCCATGTAACACGCCAAGCTTCTTTATCGTTTTTTTCTTTTTTCGTGGCATTAAAGCCTTATAACTCAAGTTGCAAATGTCTTCGTCAGTCTCGACAACGATTATTTAAGTTGCCGTGATTGCCCGAACCTTATCCCTCACAATTGGCGTCCGCGCGACAGGACGAAGCCGTTTGCACTGGGTTGAAATTTATAGGGAAGATGAGTGAGCAAGAGCTTATAACGCTAGCGGAACGCATGGGGCTTCAAGGAGCCGAGCTAAAGACGTGGGTAGACGCGCGGTTAGAGCGGGCTCATGAGGAATCTGTGCAAGCGCGTGAAGAGCGTTCCGCGGAAAGGCAGGCGGCGAAGGAACGTTTGGAGATAGAAGAGAGAACTCTTCAACTGCGAATTCGACTAGCTGAGGTTGAAGGTAGCCGAGAGCCAACAGCGCGGGACCGCGAACCTGAGAGGAGTCAAAGCCGCCCGTGCTTGATCAATCCTCACAACCTGATCCCAGTGTTTGACGAGGGGCGTGACGATCTCGATGCGTATCTCAAGAGGTTCGAACGCGTAGCAGTTGGTCAAGAGTGGCCTGAGGAGAAGTGGGCGACAGCGCTTAGTTTATGCCTCAGTGGGGAAGCATTGAAAGTCTTCGGTCGTCTGTCGCCAGAAGACTCAATGGATTACCAGAGTACGAAAGTGGCCTTGCTCCAGAGGTTTCGTTTCACAGCCGAAGGCTATCGCGAAAAGTTTCGGCAAAGTAAGCCTGAAGACGGCGAAACTGGTAAACAGTACGCCACAAGATTACAGAGTTACTTCGATAGATGGCTGGAAATGTCGGAAACGGACGAGGACTTTGCATCCGTGCGCAACCTCATTGTAGCTGAGCAGTTTCTGAATAACTGCCACGATCGCCTGGCACTTTTTCTAAGGGAGAAGAAATGCAGGACGGTAAAAGAAATGGCAGAAGCAGCTGATACCTTCTTGGAAGCCTAGCGGCAAACAAACTTGTTGGTATTTCGTACCAAGTCTGCAAACAACATTCCCAAGGAGCAAGAAGGATTTACTTATACCCGGCCTCCTCTTAGATGTTTCGTCTGTGATCGACCCGGCCACAGAGCATCTGATTGCCGCACGAAACCCCAACGAGTCTTTTGTGGGCACTGTCGGAAGCCCGGCCACGATGCAAGAGCATGCCCAAGCAACGGCGGGTCAAAGAAAATGACATCTTGCATCGTGTCTACTGCCCAGAAGTCCGAGACGCCCCGATGTGCCGATGATTAATCACAAGATGAATATGTTGCTAGTGCACTCCGAACGCGCACCACAACAGCTACACGAAACTTGCCGGTGTTACAGGGAGAAGTGTTTGGACATACTGTATCAGTCCTGAGGGATACTGGAAGCAACACCCTGGTCGTGAGACGTTCCCTCGTTCCCGATGATGCGCTGACGGGTACTACCGCCACTATTTTATTGGCCGATGGTAGTTGCATCGAGGTACCGGAAGCAGAAGTACGGATTCTATCGCCCTATTTCACCGGAAATGGGATAGTCAAATGCATGACGTCGCCACTTTACGATGTCATCGTAGGAAATGTTCCCGGCGCCCGTGACGCTAATGACCCCGACTCAACGTGGAAGGAGTCAGCGAGCCTGAAGTCGGAAACTAATCAGGCATTGAATTCTGAAGAGAAATCCAAGGATGGATGCGGGACGAAGAGCACAGTCATGGTTGGTGTTTCAAGCAAAGGACATCGCCGGAAGCTCACGACTGCTAAGTTTGGAAACTTAGAGGTGACACAGGAGTCATTTCGCCAAAAACAAGAGGAAGACCGGTCGCTGGATGTTTGTAGGGCGAAAGTCGACACCCTCATCCGCGGTGAAGGAGCCACATACCACTCATTCATGTTCGAGAAAGGAATCTTGTACCGCGTTTACCACTTGACTTCGGGTAAATCAGTTCAACAAGCGGTGGTTCCAAAGGCGTTGCGTGTCCATGTGTTGCACTTGGCACATGAATCACCGATATCTGGTCACCGAGGTATCAAGAAGACGAAGGACCGAGTTTTGGAGTCGTTTTATTGGCCCGGTGTACAGGAGGAGGTACGAAGATTCGTAAAATCATGCGACGCATGCCAAAGGACATATCCCAAAGGCAAAGTAGGCAAGGCGCCTCTTGGACGAATGCCTTTGATTGACACGCCATTCGAACGTGTGGCCGTTGATATCATTGGACCTCTGACGCCGATTTCAAAGAAGGGTAATCGGTACATTCTTACCCTTGTGGATTTCGCCACTCGGTACACGGACGCGGTGGCTTTGCCCGCAATTGATTCGGCAACAGTAGCAGATGGACTACTGGAGATGTTCTCTCGAATAGGATTTCCACGGGAGATCCTCTGTGATCAAGCATCTTGCTTCACGTCAGGCCTGATGGAAGAGGTGAATGCTCTGCTTGCTATTCGACATTTGAGCTCGACGCCTTACCACCCGATATGCAATGGCTTGGTCGAAAGGTTCAACGGCACTTTGAAACAGATGTTGCGCAGGTTGTGCCAAGAGAAGCCGAAGTCATGGGACCGATTTCTTGCGCCTCTGTTATTCGCCTATCGAGAAGTACCTCAGGCCAGTATGGGCTTCTCGCCGTTTGAACTGATCTACGGATGGCACGTCCGAGGACCCCTGGATATATTGAAGGAACTCTGGACAGGGGAAGACCTAGAGGAAGATATCAAGACTACTTACGGATACGTGCTTGATCTGAGAGAACGTCTTGAACGCACCTTGAAGCTGGCTCAAGAGAATCTCTCCCGAGCTCAACACTCGCAAAAGAAGTATTATGACCGAACCTCCAAAACCCGACAGCTCAAAGTTGGTGACCGGGCTCTTATATTGCTCCCAACCAGGGAAAACAAGCTTCTTATGCACTGGAAGGGGCCATTTTCGGTTACAGGAAAAAGGAATGACCACGACTATTGGTTGGACCTTGGGCACACCACGAAAATGTTTCACATAAACATGCTCAAGCGCTACGAAGAACGTCAACCAGAAGTCACTAGTCAAGCTTCATCGTTCGTTGTAGTCGAAGAAGGAGAGTCGGATTCACCTCCCCCTACATTTAAAGTAAATGAAGGGAAAGGTATTGAGTCGGTCACACTCGGAAGTAATTTAGACGAAGCACAACGCGATGATATGTGCAATCTCTTGGAGGAATTCCGAGACATATTTTCCGAAGTTCCTGGGAAGACGAACCTCCTAGAGTGCCGGCTAGAGCTTACTACAACAAAACCAATCAGCACGTCACAGTATCCGTTGCCGTTTGCAATGAAGGAAATAGTAGAGAAGGAGGTTCAAGATATGCTGAAGTTGGGAGTTGTTGAATGATCCCATTCGCCGTATAACTCACCCTTGGTCCTGGTTAAGAAACCGGACAACAGCTTTCGCGCGTGCATTGACTTCCGTCACATTAATGAGGTTCTGGTGTCCGATTCTGAACCCATACCCAGAGCTGACATTATGTTTGCTGAAGTCGGCACGAAGTCGGTTTTCTCAAAGTTAGATCTTACAAAGGGCTATTGGCAAGTACCCTTAGAGTAAAGTTCTCGTCCGAAAACAGCTTTTTCAACGCAATCTGGACACTACCATTTTCTCTATATGCCTTTTGGGATTAAGACAGCCTCGGCCATATTCACACGATTGATGAGGACATTACTGCACGGCATTCCAAACACAGTGCATTACATAGACGATGTTCTAATTGCCACAGCTACGTGGGAGGAGCATCTAGTGACATTGAAACAGTTGTTTCAGAGGATCCGAGAAGCAGGCCTACGGATCAAACCTCAAAAATGTGAGATCGGAATGACTTCTGTCATCTTCCTTGGGCATCACCTCGGCGATGGTACAATCCGCCCAGTAGAAAGCACGATAGCGAAGATCGCTAAAGCCCCAAGACCGGAAACGAAGAAGCAACTTCGCTCTTTTCTCGGCTTGGCGGGATATTACCGAGACCTCATACCTCACTATGCCCAGAAAGCGAAACCACTGACTGAAATGACAAGAAAGATGGAAAAGAACAAGTTAGCGTGGAATACCGAAAGAGAAGAGGCATTTGAAACCCTCAAACAAGCTCTAGCATCTACGCCAGTAGTCAAGGCTGTTGACATAAAGAAACCCTTCGTATTACGTACAGATGCATCTGATAGGTGTATAGGCGCTGTGCTTATGCAGGAACACGAGGGTCTTCTTCACCCGGTGTCATATGCCAGCCGCCAACTTATGCCCCGGGAAGAGAGATACTCTGCAATTGAAAGAGAGTGTTTAGCGTTAGTTTGGGTGATCGCGAAATTTCATATCTTCCTTTATGGAACCTCCTTCGTCGTTCAGACTGACCATCAACCGCTACGATACCTCTCTCAAGCCAAGCATTTGAACAGCCGGATCTTGCGCTGGAGTCTCGCATTGCAAGAGTACACCTTTCGCGTTGAGCATATCAAAGGATCAGAGAACGTAGGTGCTGATTATATGAGCAGGCTACAGGTGTAGGTTCTAGCTATACCACATTAATGTAATAATGTACCATATGCCTAGGGACTCTCACATACAGACTATTCTCTTGGTGCAACAGTTCTGTACATTTGTTTGTCGTAAGTCTTGTCTCCCGCGCACTTTGGACAGTTTTTTTTTAAAAAAGAAAAAAAAAACTTTTGAAAGGGGGGACTTTTGTCATGATATGCGCGGTAGGTTCATCTGGTGCGCGATGTTTGTGAGTTTGTGCTGTGCCGTACGCCGACGAAGATGACGATGAGACAAGGAAAAGGCGGAATCGTGTCGTCAAAGTCAAGCCAAGCCATGGGGAGAGAGAAGAGGAAGACGACGACGGGGCGTTGGAGAAGAAGGATCGGAACGAAACAGTGGCAGGCTGAAGCGCTCGTCGGGTCGTGGTCCCGAAGCCTACCTGTGCCTGTGGTCCGCACAAGCCTGGCTCCCTTCTACCGTGTGATCCAGCAGCCGGCGCCGGTCCGTTGTACTCGGATCCGGGCGTTTTCCAGACCTTGGCCTACTACTGGCTGTCCGGGACGTGCTTGCCACACATCGACTCTGCCTCACGCTCCGCTCCGACCATGCCTGAGGCATCGCTGATGTCGGCGTAAGACGCAACGCAACGCATCGACTCATCTGCCTTCGACGTCACACGGTGAAGTGTTTCAAACCTTGTGTAGTGCAGTGGGGGACTACGCTAAGCGTCAGACCTTGTCTTTCGAGAACGTGTGTCGTGCTCGTACTTAAGGCAGTTCTTCGCTGTTGCCATGTAACACGCCAAGCTTCTTTATCGTTTTCTTTTTTCGTGGCATTAAAGCCTTATAACTCAAGTTGCAAATGTCTTCGTCAGTCTCGACAACGATTATTTAAGTTGCCGTGATTGCCCGAACCTTATCCCTCACACATATACATGGTATGGTCGCTAAGGTAGCCCACAATTCACGCATATAGTCGTCCACTAATTTCTAGATCCTCAATCGCATCAAGGATGGCATAATGTAAGATATTGTCGTATGTGCCTTTAATGTCAAGAAAAACAGCAGCCACTAATCTGCCTCGATATCTTTCCTGTTCAACATCAGAGACCAAGTTGATGACCCCGTCAATGGCTGATCGGCCTCTCCTAAAGTCATTCATGAACGCAGGAAAGCGATTATTGCTCTCTAAGAGCCACTCTAATTTCGACAATACCATTCTTTCCATGACTTTGCCAACGCAGCTGCTTAAGACGATCGGCCGGTAAGATGAAAGCCCATTAGGTCACTTCCCCGGTTTAAGCAGTGCACTTATGCGGCTGCACTTCCACTTATCTGGAACATTTCCTGACTCCCAGGCGGTGTTGTAGTAAGATAACAGGATCTGTCGTGCTTCTGTATCAAGATGGCGAAGTGCAGCGTACGTAATTCCATCCGGCCCGGGTGCCGATGAGCGCCGGGAAAAAGAAATTGTAGCGTCCAATTCCTGCGTTGTAAAAGGCGTTCGTCGAAGCACGTGGGCACAGTGGTGGTAAGAGTTTGGGTCACAGTGTCAGCGGTGGAAACTACAAGGCTACAGTAGGCCTTGGCTACCTCTAATTCACTCCTACCCAGATGTAGAGCCACCTCACGGAATGGCCAAATTTGTTGTGGAGAAGATTGTAAACAACGTACTATCCGCCAGATTCTAGAGAGAGGCTGTCTTGGGTCCAAAGAACCGCACAATGACCTCCATCGTTGCCTTTCCAGCCTGTTGAGATGCCGAAGAACATGTCGTTGAGCTTGACGACAGGCTGAGAGGTCTGACGGTGATCTTGTTCTTCTGTATCGCCGTTCTACGTGGCGACGGATAGCACGAAGGGCCTCGCATTGTAAGTCGACAGCTGATCGTTGCAGCGGAATGGTAACTTGTCTTGTTGTGTCACGCAGGGACGAAGAAATGATGTCTGCTACTTTGGATGGTGTATTAATGCGCTGACAGCTGGTTTTCACAGATGACTTGAAGAGACGCCAGTCTGTCTGATGAACGCAGCGGGTGGTTGAACGGCAGTACCACCTAAACTGAACATATCTAGGCAAGTGATCACTACCATGAGTCTCTATATCTGTGGACCAAGCTGCAGAAGACAGGAAACTCCTAGATACAAATGCAATGTCGAGGCAGCTGCTGTAAAAAGTACCCCAAATAAAAGTGGGCGATCCGTCGATCAGCACCCTTAGTCCAAAATTACACACGAAGTCTTACAAATCTCTGCGACGGCTGTTCATTACAGTGCTACCCCAGAGGGGATGATGAGCGTTGAAATCTCCAATGACAATGTGGGGGCTCTGAGCAGCCTGAAGCACAAACCTAAGGTGAGAGCAGTCCATCTTCGCACTTGGATGAATGTATCTTCCGGTAACTGACAACGTGCGCCTCTTATACTTTATAGTCAAGCAAACGTAATCATTCATTGTATGCGACAGAATGTTATGTCGTACGTACGTCATATCGTGGCGTACACAAACTAGCACCTTGCTTGCACGGTGATCACTGCGAGACCAAAGCTGGACGTACCCAGACAAACCAAATTTAGAATGCATGTTTGGTTCGCAGATAAAAATAACTGGGAATTGGTATTTCAATACCCGCTGTCTAAAATTAGAGAGGCGACCACGTAAACCACGAGCATTCGACTGCAAAACAAGCGTCTGCCCCATGCGATCTTCGAACATCGAGGCCATGTTCGCTTACTGAAAAACAACAAGAAGTGGCTCCAGCACCTCAAATAACTGGACAGCAGCTTTAGCTGCCGGAGTGTTTATACCACTAAGGCTCTTGCGCATTGAACCCATCAAATTTCTAAGCATACTCTTGAAGTCACTATTATCCATCTTGCCGTCCTGCTCGCTGCATTCAGCAGCATTATGCGTGGAAGGCGTACACGTGGGTCTTGATGGTAAAGAATGCCACTCCGAAGTAGTACGGGCCGGAAGCTGCTTGGCTCGTCCATTCGTCGGCTGTAAAGGTACGGAAGCACTGACATCTTCATTTCTGGCCGGTAAAGGCAAACGACGAGAAGGTGAAGCCGGGACATTTGATGTCAGTTCTTCAACTCGGTTAGCACTGCTCCTTCGTTTGCGTCGGTGTCGTGAATGACGTGTACTGCGCCGGACTGCCCTTGCAGCTTCTTTGTGCGTGGAGTGGTCCTTAACCATCTTCTTCATGATAGTTATTTGGTTCCTCATTTTAGGACAGTCCTTTGAGGTTGCGTCGTGGGCGCCCGCGCAGTTAGGACAATTTGTGGCAGCGTTGCAGTTGCCACCGTCATGAGGTCCGCCACATCGTTTGCAAGTTACTACACCCTTACAAACTGCACTGACATGCCCGAATTTCAAACATTTATGGCACTGTAAAGGCCTCGGTACATAAGGGCGTACCAGATGACGCACATATCCAACCTTGACGTGAGTAGGCAACGACTCCAACTCGAACACTACTTTCACACAACGCGACCATCCAAAGCGGTGAAAACCAATTACAGGAGCCGTCGAAGAAAGCAATTTCTCGAGGCTTGAGTCTGTAATCTCTTCGTCTACATCATGGATGACGCCTATCGTAGATGCCTTGTCGTACGCGGAAAACACGCGCACTGGAATGCTTCCCAACTGGACGATGGCCTTCAGCGTGTCCAGTATAGCCTTTGAAGTAACATTCACCGACAAGATGTTCTTGCGGGTATTTATACGGATTTCCTCAACCTGGCCAGGTGTGATACGTTCTAAATACTCCGACAAGCTTTGCCTATTTAGAGTGTTCAGGACGTCTGTCGTCGTTGTCGGCATGTACGAGATCGCGAAGGACCGCATGCCACTCGCCTTTTTCGGTGCCTGTGGACCGGTCGGCGACGTCCTTCTTATCTTTCTCTTCAGAAGGCGGCTTGGAACAGGGGTGTAATCACTGTCCGAGGACATGTCTTCGGTGGAAGAGCCATCAGAAGCGTAACTGTGCCCCACGTTGGGGCCGAAGCGGTTATTCACATCGTACGCACCCTGATGAGGCGGTCCAGGGCCCGGAAGCTGGGCGGGGTTTTGATCCCCCATTTTACATGACCACGTCCCCCAGTGTTCTTTTCTCAGATTGCAGAAGTCGCGGAGAAAATCGAGAAAACTTCGAGAGCTGAACGCTGGAGCTATTCTCTGTGATCACTTCTTCTTCGAGTGAACAAGCACAAAAAGAACATCAATATGAGAAATAGCCAAAAAGTGATTGCTTTCATTAACCTAAATGACCAGAAACGTCTCGGAAACTGTGAATATTCTCTCTGGGGACGTCAACAGCTTGCCTAGCAAGCCTCTTTCAACGCTGCCTCTAGATCAGTGATGAAGTAGCACGTCGATGCGTCGCTACATGACTGCACCTAAAGAGAGAAACAACCACGCGGACCTCGCTGCAGCTGAGCGTATTTAACTGCCACAATATTTGAGCAGAAGGTTGATAAAGCGCTGCAAAAAAAGTACCACTTTAACGAAATTCTGTTGGTGCTGAGGAAAGCCTACATCAATGAGGCTTTCATAAACATCGCAATGCGAACAGGTACCACTGAGAGCTTGTGATGCACTTCCTCAGTTCCTACAGTGGAGTTGTTATGCGTGTTTTTTTTTTCTTGTTTACACGGAAAGCTACAAGTTCACCATGAAACTCTTTTCTGTTGCGAAGTGCTTTTAAGTTGTGAACTCAGAACTACGTTTGTGAGTGTGAAAATTATAGCACTGGCCTTTCTTCTGAGTTCTTGCTATTCAGAAAATGTACTCAGAACCAGCGTTGCGGAATCGGCACCAACTTTCATTCCAATTCTATTCCGGGGAATCAGAAGTTGCCGCTATTCCCTTCTTTTAAATTCCTGGAAATGAAACCCCTTAGTCGTTTACCATTCCGGTAAAGGCCGAACATTTCGGTTCAATTCCTGTAATTGTTCAATGTTAGAAAGACATCTTGCTAGTTTTAACGAACTAAACTCCATGAGACTGATGTCATCGGGTGCATTAGGAACTGCAAAAGTACGCAAATTATGTTACCAAGGTCAAGGAATAGGTTGGCGACATATTTCGTGCTGTACAACCTCCATAATAATACCCACAGGAGCAGTTCCCTTACTACCCATGGTATTCGAATTGTCAGCATGTTTAAACGAATGATGTTTTTATATTGTTTAAGCTTAAAGGGGTTAATGCTACATATATAACATAGCGTATTTTTCTGCTTACAAAAGAGACTAACTACGTGTCTGGAGTGGCCGTGAATATGTAGAAAGCAGAGAATTAGTTAATGGGAAACAAAACTACCTACATCTGCTAGTAGCCCCGCCGCGGTGGTCTAGTGGCTAAGGTACTCGGCTGCTGACCCGCAGGGCGCGGGTTCGAATCCCGGCTGCAGCGGCTGCATTTCCGATGGAGGCGGAAATGTTGTAGGTCCGTGTGCTCAGATTTGGGTGCACGTTAAAGAACCCCAGGTGGTCTTAATTTCCGGAGCCCTCCACTATGGCGTCTCTCATAATCATATAGTGGTTTTGGGACGTTAAACCCCACATATCAATCAATCATCTGCTAGTATTAGTTGGAAAAGTGCTCCCCTCAGACACGTTGTGCCTTTTCATCAAATTCGGAACCCTACGCCGCATTCCTCGTCAGCACTCGCACTTGTCAAACGCGCCTCGCAAGTATAGATAGGGTGAGAACTTTCTGTGTTCTCGCACGCTGAGTTATGCATTTATTGTCACCGAGGTTATTTACGTGTTACAGGTACTGAACCGCTCGTGAGATAAATATCAAGCTACGCATAGACTAATCGCCAATTTAGTGTAAGGGTATAAATTGGGACCAATGCATTACACTAACTCGTTCCTTCCTTCAAAAGTTGCTTGGATAATGCATTTGTCATTGTAGAATGAAAAAGAGAGGACGCTGACCAAGAAGGTGTCAATAATATAATGAAAGACGTTTCGGCTTCCACAAAGAAGCCTTGTTTAATAAGCTGAGAGGCCGAAGCTTCGAGCTTAAGTTCGCTAATATAATCGCTTGAGGCACCTTGCATACGTCAGACGTAGATTGTCATGGTTGCGGTCAAGCGTGTTCCTCGTTTTTTTGGATAGCGAAATATTCCAGACAGTGCCGTTTTGTGCAGTTCTTTTTTCAGGCGATAACTGAAGCATGGTCCCAGCCGAGGCAGGGCTGCATTGTTTTTCTGCGTGCTCTGCGAGAGCCCTGAAAACAACTTTTTTTCACGTCCATTTAGTGCTCTTTCGCGATGCACACAAACAGCAATATATTCGACGATTCTCATAGCTATACAGTACTGTTTACTGTTTCTTGGCTAAGGCTGCACGTAATGTATTTTCTTCGAACATGCTCGCTTCTATGAGGGTAAGCTCACTTTACTAACCACTGCAATACACCGTTCTGAGCTAAATTTAGCAACGCTGCATTTAAAAGCTCTTCAAATAATTCTCTGGAACCATGAGCACAGAACCATGACTCGGCTCCCTTCGAAGTTAATGTAGCCTTCCATGCTATGACAGATGAGCTTCAGGCATTGGTTCAAGCATTCTTTTTTTTCTTTTGCTATGTAGACAACGAGAAATCCCCGATGGGCGTTGCGACCGGGCAAGTACTTGCTTGTGATTTCACTATCGGGTTTCTTTCCGTGCTGGCGGTGCTTCAAGGCTGCCATCATCAGGACAGACCCCCCGAGGGGTCCGAAACATAAGAGGTAGAGACACTTCGTGCCCTAGTACAGACACCTTGATCGCAGTAGACAAATAAAGAAATGAAAAGAATGTGTGGAGGCTTTTGCCCTTTCTTAGTGGTAGCGAACAGATAGCTCTTGATGTTTTCGGACAGTATTTATAGGCTGCGTAGCAATGTTTGTGATGCTTGGTTACTTCTATACTACTCGTCAAATATCTGTTAGGCTGGTGCAATGCTGGCCCTTGTATGTTAGATTTCCGCAACTGTTGGAAAGAAGCTTGAATTTATTTGAAACTCGTATATTGAATGCGCTTGGAAAAAAAATGGCTAATTTATCTCCTCGACTAACTTTACTGAGTGGTCCTGCGATGTTATATGACGGGAAAAAGTTCCCGTCTTTGTGACGGCCAGGGAATCCCTCAGCTATGGCGGCTTCTTCGTGTCACTGGACCACCCAAAGTTGATCTTCAAGGGGAGAACCATGAAAAACAGTGCGCTGCAACGTGCAGAACTAAGTAATCTAGCGCGTGCTTAATTGCAAATTACTAGAATTTTATAACTAATGTTAAGTGTACTCACTGCTATTGCATGTACAAAAAACAGTTTGCATATTACATACAAAATTAGGAGGTCTCAAAATACGAGACTGTCAGAAGGACCTCTTTTAATAGGTGGCGTATATAAAAAGTAATAGTGGCAAAAAGAGCAAACAAATAAAAAACTCAATCAAATCAGAACGATCTCTACTAAAAAAGCAAAAAAGATATTTAACTATAGTTATATACAAAACATAAAAATATTAATAGAAAACTGTGAAATGATAATGAAAATGAGAATATTACATATTAACAAACGGTTAATTCAACATTATGTTCTTAAAGTTGTGTTTAAAAGATTGCCGTGGCCAACATGATTTAGTATTAAGAGGTATGCGATTCCAAAAACTAAAACCGTAGAAGCGTGCTGTAAATTTGCCGTAGTTCTATAATATTTTAGGTAATAGATATTATTGTGTTATAAAAACATGGTATAATTGTTGTTGACAAGAAGATGGCGAGGAATACTATGTAAGGATATTTCGTGATGAATGAGATGGTATGGAATGAGGCACAATCTGGGATAAAAGAACTCTTGAATCGGTAGAATACGCAGCTGTTGATGGATGGCTGTAAATTGGGAGCACAGTGGCTTGACATGAAAACAATGAAGACAAATAACTTGCGAAATTAGCAGAACGTCTTGCATAACGTCCACTTAAACAATTTTTAACGTTAGCCCTGCTAAATTTTCGCATGTTTCTCCTTACGCGTTACGCCGCTGAACTGTTAACACGGAGAGTCACAGTTTCGTTCCCCGCGGTAGCGGTCGGGGTGGCATTTGGATGGAGCAAAAATGCTGGAATGCATGCACTGTGCCATGTCAATACAGGCGAAAGACCACAAGATGGTCTGAATTTCAGGAGCCTTTCACTACGATGTTCCTCGTATTCACAGCGCGTGAAACCACACAGATGGTTATTACTATTTGAGCTTACTACGGATGGGCGCGAACTGCAAGAATATGTCACGCGGCACATCTGCATGAGCACATCTGTGCGCATTGATAGCAATTCACCCTGATGCACTGCCATAGCCTCCTATTATACTGCATAAAAATGATGTACTTCAGTCGCGGCAGTTTGTGTCAGCGACATGGAGTAGCAATGATGATCGTGCAGTGATGCTGTTAACAAAATTCGCGTCAACGCCCTGCAATCATCATCGTTGCTGCGCTGTCGCCATTGTGCATGTGTGCGTGTGTGCGTGCGCGTTTAATACAGATACGGGCTGAAGCAGCGCGTAGTAGAAAAGGGAAGTATCTGTGAAGCTCTAATGGTTAAGAAGAGAGTGTAGTGGGTCAGGGAGCACAAATGTGATGAGGACATTTTATTCGAAATATAGAAAAATAAATGGGCATGTACATGGCGTGTAGCGTGTAGGCAAGGTAAGCGTCTGTAATGTTGAATTCCAACAGATGGTAAAACATGCGAGAAAGGCACAAAGTTAGATGGGCAGATAAGATTGCGAAGGTTACGGTAATATTGTAGGCGCAGCATGGTGATGATGGGGGGATGCAAAAGGGACACCTGCCCCCACCAAGACGCATCAGCACTTGTCCACCCATCTAAGCTACAGTAGCCCTCTCTCTCCCCTAGTCGCTATACAGCATCCATTGGTTCGTCCCTTCAAAAGCAATACAAAGGTCAGCAGAAAGCACAGTTCCAGCTTGGGAGAGGCCTCCTACCTTCACTGGGCGCCATGAGGCTTGTGTTGAAAACGCACTCCATCAGTTATTTCCAAGGAATACTGGCAACAAGAGATATATGGAGCGGTGGCACAAAACAAACGTATGGATGTTCTTTTTTCTTCCGGAACAATTTGTCTCTCAATTCTATAGGAGCTACACTACCCAGGCCCTTTGACTATAGTGAAAACTGTCGATAATCAGTCACTGAGCCATAGACAGCACCTTTATTTTGTTGAATGATTGCCTGCTTCCTGCTCCTTCCTTTCGACGAATATTTCTGTATCTCTATGCATTGCATGTATACCTGTTTTTGCAGCAGGTCTGAAGCAGCGGGAGGTTTGAAGAATCGCACCTGTCGTTCAGAATGAAGAAAAATATTGCGGGCAGTTTCGGATAGAGATATGATGTTGAGCACCGCGCTCCGTTACTGTCTCCATTATTAAGGAGAAAACAGTTGGATGCCGCATCAAACGCGAGAACTTACCATAGGCGTTGGCGGTGTAGACACGAGTTGTGCAAAATATCGTAACGTGAGGACGATACCCTATGACGTTATCATGGTGTTAATGGGTAACTGAAGTAATCTAGCAAAATTGAGCATGTTAGAACATACTCATCGGTGTCATCAAGTTCAGCGCATACAAAAACGAAACACGAAAAGACAAGAAAGTGCGCGAAACAAGTGCTTGTGTCGTGCACTTTCTTGTGTTTTCGTGTTTTCTTTTTTTGCGCTGACCATGATGGATGTCAATGGTTGCCACAGTTTGTGACATCCCATTGAAGTCTATGTCGGCCAACTAACTCGTGAGTCGACTCACTCGTAGTCACCCAGACTCAGATCCAGCTGTACACCTGAGTGAGTCCAGCTCAGCAAAACTTCTGTGAGTCTGAGCCAGAAGGAGCCCAAAGCGCAAGACATATTTCTTGAATGAGCCTACGGAGTTTCATTTTTTCCGCTAACCTGCGACAATCTTATATACTTAACTTCAAAATTTTTATGGGATTACCTGAATTCACTTTTATATACTCCCATATAGAAACACATATTCTAGAACAGGATAGTTGATACACCGTGTAAACATTTATTGATGAGAGGCGTGAATTACTTACGAGGGTGCCATGACTTACTTCCCCAACCAACTTTTTCAATGAAACTCTTCAGAAATATGTCTTGTCTTCTCATTTCTTTCAAGAAAATAGTGTTTAACTGGTTCCAAGAACCATTTATTCAAATGGCTCCAAGAACACCGATTTCGTCGCATTGGAACATGCATCCTGAAGCACCTGTGGTGCATGTCCGCTTGCCAATGACCTTCGCATATGAGTACGTGTCACACATTACCAATGCAGGAAGATTTGACGTTTCACTGCACGTGGCCGGCAAAATACGTTATTCATGACATGGACTTTAAGTGGTGACCGTCCCGTGTTCGTGTCCACCTCGGCTAGTTTTGTTATATTCAAATCAAAGAAGAGGATTACGAGAGCGGGCAGACGGTGGCTTCAGACAGACAGACAGAAAGACAGACAGACAGACAGACAGACAGACAGACAGACAGACAGACAGACAGACATATATTAGTGTTATATTGCAGAACGTAGAATCTCTCACTGAATAAGCAACGCGAGGCAGTGATGGGACAAAATAAACAAGAATATAGTCTCAAAAAGTGCATGTGGACACTTGAAGAAAGTCTATAAGGATATAGATGCATCTTCTACCTTGTTTTGTCGCACGCATTACCTAAGACAGTCACTAGGATACTGGTGTCTCTGCACTTGAGGATCTCTTATAAAATAATTGTTTCTCACAGCCAACGCCAGAAGCCTGAGCGCATGCAAGGACATGTATGTATGTATGTATGTATGTATGTATGTATGTATGTATGTATGTATGTATGTATGTATGTATGTATGTATGTATGTATGTATGTATGTATGTATGTATGTATGTATGTATGTATGTATGTGTTTGTGCGTGTGTGTGTGTGTGTGTGTGCGTGTGTATGTATTTGAGAGCGCGCGCACACATGCAAGCACAAATGAGGCCCTCTTAGCTAGCGAGGAAAACATGGAACTTTCCTCGAACCACACTAACTTCCTGGACAAACATGGTGAAGACGTGCAGAACTGAAACAAACTATAACATGATAAAGTAGAGAAAAGGAGACCAAAAATGTATAGTCAAAGGTAATGTAATCAATAAAGAGGAGCGAGTGAAACATGAAACAGCCTGCTAATTTCCCGTCTGGAGGTCTGGCGGAGGACGGACGGCTGGCAATAAGTGCACCGACGCACAGTGTCAACATTTACGCAGACAGACAACATAGCCTGAAATTGTCAGTGTTGGCCTACGAATAACGGCTGGTAATTGGCATCCGCCGAGACCTCTAGTATACTTCTTTCATGTGATGGCTGCTTGGCAGTGCGAATGTCTGGTCGGGTACAAAGGCTGCGTTTATAGCTCGCTCCCTGGAGCAAGGTGTGGGCGGGAAACGTGTGTTGCTTCTCGTAAATGTTGCGTCTCTCTTCGCTGTCGACCAGCCTAAATGTTTCTGCAAAAAAGAGCTATATGGCAGTGTCCGTCAAGGCACCACTAACGTGTTTTTCTCGTGGGTATTTTGTTGGTAAATTGCATAATAACGAACGGTAAAAAAGAGGAGATGAGCACTTTTCGCTGCTGGCAATCGAAGCCACAACCATTCGGTCTGCAGCAACACCCTGACCGTGCAATGCCAACGATGCTACCAGTGCACGGAACGAGGCTCAGCAAACACGTCTTATAGTTCTCACACACCCTATCTCACATAGTCCACTTTTATTGGTGGTGCAAAGCGGGGACGCATGGCGGTGGCATTGAAGTACTGCGCCACAAAACTAACAAGCGTCGATAGCGAGCGAGTCGGCAACGACGCAGTTAAAGCATCCCAACGGCAGCGAGGAACGCTGTCTTCGATATACGCAGTGACAACTTAACTTCACACCATAGGAAAGTTTAGATTAGCGGAACTTCCACACACTCGTGTTGCGGAACACTAGTAAGGCACCTTGCGGGTGATTTTGTCTCTGCTGGCTGATATCGTTAGTGAGTTTGTAAAAATCACAGCTGTTTGCGCATATACATTGATTGATATTTGGGGTTTAAAGTCCCAAAACCACCATATCAATATGAGAGACGCCGTAGCGGAGAGCTCCGGAAATTTCGACCACCTGGTGTTTTTTAACGAGCACCCAAATCTGAGCACACGGGCCTACAACATTTGCGCATCCATCGGAAATACAGCCACCACAGCCGAGATTTGATCCCGCGAGCTACGGGTCAGCAGCCGAGTACCTTTGCCACTAGACCACTGCGGCGGGGCTGCACACATACGCTGTAGAAGCCATCAATAGAAATGCACTATGCTCGGTCGCTGACCCCGAACGTCGCAGTTTTGGTGCTGGCAGGGGTGTCACGATTGGATGGAAACGAAATGATACAGACCCATGTACTGCTATATATGCCACTGCCTAAAAGGGGCCCTGAAACATTTTTTCAAGTAACCATGGAATGAACTCTCTGGTAGAGCTTATTGCCTCACGAAATAAACAGCACAAAAATTTTAAAAAGTTGTCCAGTGCGAGTGGAGTTACAAGAATTCGTCACATGCTGTGATTGCAATCTCTCTTCTGTCGTCCCGACGAAAGCGCTGGAAGCTAAGCAGGGAGGGATGACAGGCGCAAAGAAAAAAATGGCAGCATATCCATGGAGTGAATGATGGAGAGTGGGGCGAAGAATTCGTCCGTCCATTCGTTCTTGCTTCCGTCCACCCATGCGTCCGTCAGTGTGACCGTCCATGTGTCCATCAGCCCGTCCGTGCTTGCGTCTGTTCATGCGTCCGTCCCTGCGTTCGTCCATGCAGCCGCCCCTGCGTCCATTCATTCGTCCATCCATGCATCTGTCTATGTGTCCGTTCGTCCATCTATTCAGCACTCCAAGTACCACCATCTCGCATATTTTCATCATATATTCCCCATATAGAAGCACCGCCATCCAGCGGACATTCCAAGGGCTAAACGAGAGGTGGCACACGCACACTTTCTTACGGCTTGCGCTTCGGGTCCACTTCCCACCTTTAACCACCTCGAGTTCATGGTATATACTAGTTCACTGTATTCATGGCACTGCGGCCAAACGCTCGCTAAACCTTTCGAAAACCAAGGAGGTTACGGCCAGCGAGTATGACGTAGCAAACTTTTTCAGTCAGATAGTGCTCAATGTACATGCCAATGGCTGCTAATGGGAAATGAGAGGCGGAGAATTCGGCTTTTACTTTGTTACGGCTTGCGCTTTGTATCTACTTCCCATTTTTAACCACCTAGAGTTCATTCATGGTATATACAAGTTCGTTGTATTCATGGCACTGCGGCTCAACGCTCGCTAAACCTTTCTAAAGCTAAGGAGGTTACACCCAGCGAGTATAACGTAGCAACCCTTTCTTGTCAGATAGTGCTCAATGTACATGCCAATGGCTGCCAATGGTGATCGCAGCCTGCGCGTTAACTAAATGCCGAATGCTCCTGTCTCTCATTCCCCTTTAGCAGCCATTGACATGTACATTGAGCACTATTTTTTATTGTTCAACAACGCGCCGAAGTCTCTCACCGGCACCACCTTGGAGGTCAAAATGTTATACTTGTTACATAATACGGGGGACGAACGGGTGCCGCTATAAGAAGCTTCGCCCCTAAAACGTCACGTGTGTCTCGTGACCTTGAGCACATTTTTTCTTCGAATGCGCGGCTTTCTCAGTGTGATCATGCGCACACGCGTGGACAATTTGCGGCCTCCCGTGGCAACCTCTGTAACGACCAAGCGCGCAATGTTTGAATCAGCTAATGGCTGATATACCGGCTTACTACGAGTGAATTTTGGGCTTATTCCGTGATTGGTCGATAGAAGAAAAAGCTATTTTCAGCGGATTTTGATAATTTATTGTGAATTCTAGGCCGCGTGCTGCGCTATATTATTTGGCTCGCGTGTTGTCGGGAGCCTCTACTATTGATCGGCCGCGCTTTCCAACCATGCTTAAAAAGTGTTGCGGGGACCCTTTATGAAACACCAGCTGGTTGCAATAGGCGTATTCCTCCACTACCCGGTGCCAGTTGTCATAGTGCTGTTACCGAACGTAAAAAGGAGACATGTTATGGCAGACAGTTGCCGCCTCTCAGCAATCTGAAACATCCTCTATGTTGCCGCTAATTGGATTAGTACAAGAACTTCAGCGTCATCGGTTTCTTCGTGCCCTTACTTTGTCGTTATTTTATCGCTCTCACAGCACAAAACCAGATCTATGCTTAAGAACACTAACTTAAGTGGAATTTAAATACACAATGCCTTGTCTAAGATTACTGAATGCCCCTGCCACCTAATTTTCCTAAGCCACGCAGTGGCGGACAGGGTAGCTTATTCTAAGAACGTGAATGCTTTGCTTATGGCACCTAGTATCAACCTTCTCGGGTCAATGACTTACACTTGCGCCATTACTTGTAGTTTGCAAAGGCCCGCTTCTTTCTGGATCATGTCCTTTGTTTTGAATGTGCTGCCTTATTGCGGAAATTCACGGATATTTATGGTTGCACCATATTAGATGCGAAGCAGCTACTTGACTAGCCTGTGTAACGCTTCTCCTCTGTTCACACCACTCCCCTCACCGCAGGTTTCGGAGCGGTGTCCAATAGCTCACGCCCTCATAGCAGTGCGTGGTGACGTCTCTTTCCCTCGCTTGCCGCGCTCTCTCTGCGTGTCAGCCCTATCTCGCTTCACACTCTTTATTATTCGCCGCGCTCTAGCCCACTCCTCACGTGGGCGGCATCTCACCCACGCCACCTTTCACCATCTGTCGGCGAGAAGCAGCCGTGAGCCGGCGGGTGCGCGCGTTGCGCGCGCCTCAAGAATCTCGCGGCGCTGACATTGTGGGCAGCGCGGCTCTGCTTGCCCCTGAGTTACTTCTGGGTTCCCTGAGTTTTATCTGGTGTTGATTCACAACTGACTACACAACTGATGAACTGACTGACGACCAAATAACTGCTAACTAAGCAACTATATAACTAACTAACTAACTAACTAACTAACTAGCTAACTAACTAACTAACTAACTAATGAAATAACTAGCTAAATAATTACCTGATATTTATATCAGCAAGAACTGTAAGTGATCATTTTTATCACAATAATGGTGTTAAACTAACTGAGCAAAAAGTTTTAGATATACTTTGCCATTCTTTTTAGCTCACTCGAGCTCTCTAAGTCATTCTTTACTTTTGTTTACTCTGTAATTCGTGAACTTAACATATCAATAAACTTTATCGTTATTTAAATAGAAGAACGCAACTTCTCTTCTAATCTAGGGGCGTCACGCAGCCCTTTTTTAAATGACGTTCAGCTTCCATTTGCACATCTTACTTATGGTAGGGTTAGGCTTCAGAAAATGAGTTTTAATAATTTGATGAACAGCTTTGATGATAAAAGGTACGACGATAAAATTATCAAGCCACTCTATATGTACGTGCATCATCTGTGGCAGCTCAACAGTAGCTTAACTATTTGTAGAGTGTTTTGATTTTGTTAATGTTTCATTCGACAAGCTTTGTAATTTTGTACAGGAGTAAAAAACAATGCTTTATAGAGGAAAAAATTGAAATTGTGAGCATACAACAAAAGCTCTATTTGTAATATTTTTTACGTTTGTCGATGTATGAAGATGATTTTTAAATAGATTGTGTTAAAATAAAAACACAATAAACATTGTCTCGTGATTTTATTTGCATTGATGTAAATGCCACCCTTTGACACATGTAAAAAGTTTTATTTGCTTATGCCTTTATGTTTCCGAGCAAAGTATATGCAAACCTGAAAAAAATGTGTTTTGGAACGACAAATTTATTATGGAAAGGTTCAAATACTTTTCCTATCAAAGTGTGAGGGAGGAAGCACCAAAAACTGTTATTAAAAGTGAATACCCGCGTGCGAAAGTACTTTCCCAATGTAAAGTTCTTTATCATAGAACAGCAAAATCTGAAGATAATTTTTTAAGACACGAACTCTCACCCCACCCTAATGTCATCATTTTCGCTTGAGCCACTCGGCGGGTGCGTCTATTTCAGGATACTATGTGCACACAGCTTTCGTCACGATTCATTTGCATGGGCTAACTTCGTCTATGTCAACTGCTTTCTACACGGCGCCCTTGGGAGAACGAAACGTTGTAGTGAAAATGCAGCAGCTAGTAGCTCACTACAAAGCAACATGCTCTCTCAACAACTGTAAGCAGCAGTCAGCAGTTCGCAGAAGATTAAACTAATGGCAACAGGCTCGCTTGTGCACCCACCACAGCACGCTCATTTAGCCATTGCTTGCGCTTGTAAATACTTATACACTTCGTCTCTTAGGTTACGAGCATAACGCAGTAGTCTCCACAAACTAGATTCTGTGGTTGTAATTATAATGTGGGCATTTTTTTAAATGCGAAGCATTTCTTAGCGAACTTTGGTGACTTTGAGCGTATATATAGTCCATCCGTCCGTCCGTCCGTCTGTCCATCCATCCATCCATCCGTCCGTCCGTCCGTCCGTCCGTCCGTCCGTCCGTCCGTCCGTCCGTCCGTCCGTCCATCCATCCATCCATCCATCCATCCATCCATCCATCCATCCATCCATCCATCCATCCATCCATTCATCAATTTATCTATTTAGCCGCTTATGTTTGGGTGCTTTTGTGGTCACCCTCTTAACATAGCGTGAACTAAAATCAGCATAGTAGGGTAAGAAGGTTGACGAAGATGACGCACTGGTCAAGACATTAATAATGTCACAATACCGTCGCGTACGTCGTCAAACACTTCCCGCCAGACGGTGGCGAATACCCCATGCACCGCTTGTATGCGGGTACGAGCAACAGGTAGTTGACACTTAATATCTACCCAGAAACGACTTGAACACACATGGGCAATTTTAACGCACGAGCGTTAAGAAATACCCGAAATCGTGTTACCTTTGGCCCGGCAGTTCATCTGGGCAGACGCCATTGTGCGTAAGCCAGTCTGCTAGGCTGCTTTCTACCCCATCGGTGCCCAGTCGGCTATACGCTGTCCTGTAGAGGTTCCAGGTAGTGGTCGGGTCTCAACGAAAGCTTCGCAAGACAACCCTTTTGTTGAACGGATTCGAACAGCGTGGGACGGTGCCACTGTGGCAGTTTTCTTCGAGTCAACCTCTCGACTCGGCTGTAGTCGCCGACGTGGCAATGCCACAAAAGCACCGACAGTCCGGAAGCGCGGGAAGGCGTCGAAGAAGCCGTTCTTAGGGATCGAGCGTTTGAATTGCCATGTTCGGGAGAGTTCTGGAAGCCTGTAGCTGAAAGCAGCCATGCACCACTGCTGACGTTCGTATCAGCGGCCATCTCCCCGGAGGAGCTCAACTTTTTTTCTCCGGACTCTACCTCCTAGCCCTGCGGTGCCTTCAAGGCGTGAGCCGGGTGCGTCATTGTGTGGTGCACTCGTGATGACCATTGGACATTCTCACCCACGTTCTTCTTCTCACAAGTGGCACAATTTCTGCACCCTTTCTGGTGGGTAGACCACTGAGGCCTCACGTCACCTGAATCGCGGAAACAGTGGTCCCCGCCTTCTTAGGACTGCCGTGTAAAGAATCAACGGGCTATAAAAGGCGAAGAATTTTGTAATTAAGGGCTGAATCATGGGCAGAATCTTTGTGCATAGCTGAATCTCAACAGTTCCATCTTTCAACTCTCATGTAAATAGGCCTTCGTTCTAACTCTCCTAAACCGTCCCCTCAATGGCGAAGATCGGTTATGCGAACGATGGCGGGGAGCCAGCGACCCTAAAGAAAACCCGTCGTACCCACCATCAAACCTAGAGCCCTTAACAACTGGTAGCAGCGGTGGGATGCCATTATCAACCTCATACCCTTTACAACTGGTTGTCAGTGGTGAGATGGACCTCGCGACATGATGCAGTGTTGTGGTGAGTGATTGGTCTTTGCTTTGACTTTCTAGGCTTCATTTTGTGTGTGTGAGTTGATTAAAAGCTGGATTGCATGTGAGTTAGGGAGATCCCCTTTTTGTGAGTATTAAGTGAGAGGAATCAACTAATTATTTGTGAGATGCAGGACCAAAGTGTAACAGCAATCATGAAGGTGAAGACACTGCTGAAAGATAGTCTTTCGTATATTTGCGAAGACCTAGGTATCAAGGTTGAAGAAAAAAAGAGCAGGCCACAAATTTTAAAGCTGATTTTGCAAGAAGCCGGTGAGAAGGATATTGAATTGGCTTTAGGTGCTTTCAAAAGAGAGGAAACGAAAAAAAAGAGAGGAGAAGAAAAGAGAAAGAAAGAAGGAAAAAGAAAAACGTGAGCTATATATGGAAGAGAGCGAACGAGCATTGGACTTGAAGATTGAAATGCTGGAACGTAAAGTTAAGGCAATGCGGCGGAAAATTCAGCCATCCCCAAGTGTACTGAAAAAGAAGTGCGATAAACAATTGAGTGTGGCGCAGTTAACAGCCGTAGAAAAGGCTAGCACGTGTGAAGATAGCAGCAGGTTTGAGGGTGAACCGAGTTTGGAAGCTGTGAAGGATGCTGCGCTGAGTAGAGAGGCCGACGAAGGCCAGAGTGAGTGCGATGAGGTGCTGTGCCAATTGAATGGTAGTGGAACAGCTATGACAGCTGTAGACAATCTGGTAAAGACCTCAACTGTGGCTGTCGTGACGGTGGATCTTGCAAACAAGGTCGAAGTGATAGCTCAGGAGAAGAAGCCCAACTAGAGAGTGAGAACAGCAGTGCAGTTACAGATAGCTCCCAGGAATACGAACAAGATTGTTCAATGAGCTGCATTGTTGCTCAATCTGTTACTCTGTCCGCCAGTCTAGAATGTGAGAAGAAAGATGCTTTTAGGGGCGAAGCTCCTTAGGGCGTGGGCTGTGCGTCCCCTGTAGCCTGTATGTAGGCACCTCTAGTTTAGTTCTTGCAGTGTTCACTAGATGGCGGTACCGTCCCCGGTATGTAGCCACCACTAGTTTAGTTCTTGCAGTGTTCACTAGATGGCGGTACCGTCTCCTGTATGTAGCCACCTCTCGTTTAGTTCTTGTAGTGTTTACTAGATGGTGGTACTTGTAGCTGATGATGAAAAGATGCAAGATATTATAAACTAGAAAGCGGTACTTGTAGTTGATGAAAGACGTGAGATCTTATAAAATAGGAATGATGTCACATATGGCGCGTGTCATTGGTTGAAGGCAATCGTTCGATTTAGTGCGGCGACGTACGCTAGGGGGAGCGATGTAATAAAATCGAGTGGGCAAAATGTACAGAGGATTCATGGTTCACCAGGTTTACCTCCGGAGCTTCGCCCACTCATCATCATCCACTTCGTGGATATGGCGGAATTTTTTTTTCGGAAATCATTTAGACCATGCTGGTGATATAGCTGACGAAGGCTGTGAGAGGGTTCATGAGCTTGAGATGCGATCGGGAAGCTCGGAAACGAGTCACGAGAAGCGGCGCAGACGCAAGAGAAGTAGGAGAGCCGCGAGCGAGACAAAGGGCACTACGCGTGTTGAGGAAAGCTCAAAACGTTTGAGCGCAGCAAGCAAAACAAGGATTTTAGCATCGGCGCCAAGGTTGCTCTGCATGCGTCTGAGCCGCGGGACGAAAGAACAAAAAAAAAACAGCAGGTTCTTCACGAATAGAATCGCGTGGAAAGCGCCACTCTTCCCATTCCGTCGACAGAAAGTTTCATGGGGTGCCATTGAGCTGTAAAACTCCGATGACACAATCCGAGAATTTCAAAGCAGTGAAGGAAAGGTCGGTCTGAAACGTCGCCGTAAAAAGGGTAAGCAAACACGCGCGGCAAAAACGAAGAGATGAAATAAATGGCAAGCAGCCGGGACAAGAGTGTCGAAGTGGTCCTCGAAGAAAGGCCACAGTAGCTAAGCACCACGAGGGAGCGAACCCGAAGAAGGCATGGTCACTCTTTCCCACGCATTTCTCGCGTCCCCTCTGCTATGCTTACAGAACCAGGCTGAAATCCCGAATGACGCGTCACTGTGCAGTTCAGCTTGTTGCTTGTGCGTGTTGCCGTCTCGGGCGTTTTCAGAATCTGTCAGGACCCCGACCGCCACATGCACGATTGAAGAGTGAGAGACAGCTGTAAGCTGGAGAGTGAGACGCAAGCATTTT
Source organism: Rhipicephalus microplus (assembly GCF_043290135.1). Taxonomy (NCBI): domain Eukaryota; kingdom Metazoa; phylum Arthropoda; class Arachnida; order Ixodida; family Ixodidae; genus Rhipicephalus; species Rhipicephalus microplus. Next base: position 85,279,070 of record NC_134704.1, read on the forward strand.
CCTGGAAGCATGTTTGTTCGCTTATTTTTTTTTGTTTTAAAGTAATATTCCTGTGTCATCTCCACAGCTAGTTTGTTAAGATACAGTTTTTCCCTTCTAGAATTTTTAAGCATTGTAAGAGTTTTTAGTCAAGCTGTTAGGCGTTATGCGGAAGCAGTGACCCGCGTCGGTCAACCGACTGCGTGAAATGAGCTTTTCTTTGATATAAGAGCACGTTAGTCGTGAATGAAGATTTGTACGTCCGCGAGCGGAGCCGAAGTTTGTATGCTTCGTTCCCTTTGATGTAGCGCGAAGTTCTCTACCGTCTTAAAGGAGTAAATGAGCATTTCAATGAAGGTTTTAGAATAAAAGCCAAAGCAATTTTCGAAATGGTCATTTCTGAGAATCATTGGATGAAGGGTTTTTAGCACAAAACTTACGCAAGTTTTGTTAGGTGCTCCTGAACTTTGTGACATCTAGCGTTTCTTTTTATTGTTGCGTGTTGTTCTTTGTGAACATTTCCGTTCAGTTGTGTGTTCAGTGGTGCCTTGGTTATGGGGATATGACGTATGTTTAGGTATGTGTTAGTATGCTAGGCGTTAAATGAATGAGAGTATGATGTCTTGCTATAGGGCACACAGCAAAGTCTGGTGCGTTCGTTAAAAACATGGGCTTACATGAGGCTACATACAGCAAATGAGCGTGTTAATTAGTACATGAGTTGTATTTTCTTTTGTTATTTTAGTGAGTGTTTAGGGATCATGTGATCTCTTGAGCTGAGAGTTGCGCTTTACTAAGCGTTGAGGTTAGGGATACGTTTCAGGTAGTTATAAGACGCAGTTTGATCTGTTGTGAGGAAGTTTTCGTTGGCGTTAGGGTGCCCTACAAGTAGGTACTCATGACTACGCCTTGAAAATGTGTAATGAGAAAATATAGAATGCGTACTGATACCCTGTGTAGGTACAGGCAGCATTCCTGTGAAACCATTGTAGTTAGTTGTGCTTCAATAAGTTAGTGAAAATTAAGCAGATGTTTAGTGCAACATCGTAGTGCGAATGTAGAAGGTTAGTTTTAAAAGAGGTTGTTCATTCTTGTCTGATGCCATATTGTACTTGCCTTTGTGTGCTTTTCCGGCACGGCAAATTGATCCATCTTTAGTAGGCATCTCCACCTCCATGATTGTTGCAACTTTAACGGCACGAAAGTGTGTCAAAATTTTCTTTTGTAGTGGGTATTTTCATTTGTTAGCGTTTTTTAGAAGCCTGAAAGGTTTTAAGCGAGTCCAATGAACTTGACTTTGGCATTGTATTGCATTGTGCGGTTTCTTTCGCTGTAGTTAATCAATGTGAGGTGGTTTGGGAGTTGGCTGCAAGTTCGCAGCTGGAGATTCCAACCTAGGACATCGACCCCGTGACCAGCCATTCTCTTCGTGCCAAGTGGTTGGGAGCACTGGCCAGCCGAGATTTTGCGGGTGGCGGAGGAGCTGTTACGTTTGGTCCGGCAGTTAATTTGTGCAGACGCCATTGCGCATTAGCCAGTCTCCTAGTTTGCTTTCAACCCCATCGGCGCCCATTCGGCTAGACGCTGTCTTGTAGAGGTTCCAGGTAGTGGTCGGGTCTCAATGAAAGCTTAGCGAGACAACCATTTTCTTGAACGCGTTCGAACAGCGTGGGACGGTGCCACTGTGGCAGTTCTCTTCGAGTCAGCCTCTCGACTCGGCTGTCGTCACCGACGCGAAATTGGCACAAAAGCACCGACAGTCCGGAAGCGTGGGAAGGCGTCGAAGCAGACGTTATCAGGGATCAAGCGCTTGGACTGCCATGTTCGAGAGAGTTCTGGAAGCCTGTAGCTGGAAGCAGCCCTGAACCGCTGCTGACGTTTGTGTCAGCAGCCATCTCCCCGGAGGAGCTCAACTTTCCCTCTCCAGACTGTACCTCCTCACCCTGCGGTGCCTTCAAGACGTGGGCCGGGTGCGTCAATGTGTGGCGTACTCGTGATGACCATTAGACATTCTCACCCACGTTCTTCTTCTCTCGAGTGGCCCAATTTCTGCACCCCTTTTGGTAGGTAGACCACTGAGACATCACGTCACCTGATTCGCGGCAACAGTGGTTACCGCCTTCTTCAGGCTGCCGTGTAAAGAATCAACGGGTTTTAAAAGCCGAAGCATTTTGTAAATAAGAGCTGAATCATAAGCAGAATCTTTGTTTATAGCTGAATCTCTGTACAGTACCATCTTTCAACTATAATGCAAATAAACGTTCGTTCTAACTCGCTTAACGCATCCCCTCACTGGCGAAGATCGGCTATGCAGACGACTGCGGGGAGCCAGCTACCCTAAAGAAAACCAGCCGTACCTGCCATCAAACCTAAAGGCCTTGACAACTGGTGGCAGTGGTGGGATGCACTCATCCAACTCATACACTTTACAATCGGCAGCGCCGACCCGACGAATGTAAAGAATAAATGTAAGGGTCGCAGCTGGAATCGAATTCAAGCATTCTGCGTGGCAATGAAGCATTTCACCACAGAGGATCGCCAGGTCTTGGAACTACTTTTCAAATGAACGCTAATCTTCTTGAAACGTAAATGGTGGTTGCACGGCTGCCTACCCAATTTTATAAACATTAGATATATACTCCTTTGATAGAGCTGTGATTAGGTTCCATGCGCTGAAGTTGATTTATGTAGCAGTGTCCCGGATAGCATCTTCGCGAGCATCAGTGCTTTATATCAGCTTCTGGTGTTGCTGATGCGCAAGTTCCAGTTAGCATCGTTGCGCAAGTGCAAACAGCTTCGTTATATAAACATATGCCGCTCTTCGACATCTTTCTGTGCGTGAAACACATGTACATATATTCAGCGTCATTTATGACCAGTCACTCAATAAAAAATATTGCGACATGGTCACAGTCCGTCCGCATTTTTCGCATAACGTCGATTCCCAGGTACGTGGGATCTGCCGAATGTTTCTTTTTATCTTCTTTGCAACCATTTCAGTCACCAGTTTGTGTTAGGTGACTGATGTCGCCCAAGAGGTGAGTGTCCACACAAAAGTGTAACTGGATTGAAATGCAAGTAAATTTCGACACACGAAGCGTATTCTTAAATTTTCCACCTCAATATGAATACTAATATTGGTTACAGTTGTGTCCTTTCTATTACGCAATTCCGCGCAACATCGGCAAACAGTACGTCTGCGTTTTTTTTTTCTGATCCCGTTCCATGGCTTGCTCTGCCTGTCACGCATATCAGAGCCCGAAATGCCAACCTCTCGTTTGTCGTAATTTTTTTCTATCATTCCGATGAGTGTTGCTTTCCTCTTACAAGCATACTTGCATATTTATTGCGCATTCTGCTTGCAAGCTGCATCAATCTATCTGACTCTCGTCTAAAAAGCGTCATCGAGCGAGCTAGGAAATCAAACCACCAAGATATTATGAACGTGTTTGAACAGCCTCGGGGCATGTAAGGCGTGAATGATCTTCCTAAAAGAGACGGAAAAAGAAATTTCTTCACGCTAGTTGGCTAGACAGATAAAACAAGGTCTTGTTATTCTGCTCATTTTGGTTTATTCGTGAGAAAGGGTTTTACTGTTACTTGCGATTAGCCAGTTTTGATGAACACTGCAGCTGGCCTTTCCAGCGTCTTTCCTACAGAATAAAGTGCACACTGCACGCAACTTGACCTACAATTTTTCATCAACTAAATAACCCTCACAGAAGACTAAATTCTGAATTTCGCGAGGAAAAGAGTGCTTGTTAAAGGCGGACATGCGATATACGCGATTCAAGAACCTTGAGGGTGTGCTCAACGGGACTAGCTCTGGTAGCGCGCAGCTTTAGTGAAATCCACGTGGGCGCGTGGATATGCAGCGCTGCATTTACAGCTGCCGCGCCCGACACGTTCCTTTTGTCTATCAGAACAGCTTGAGTTGTCTTCCTTACTTGCGTCAACTTTCGTCGATGAACACCTTTGTTCAGTAGTCTTTTCTTTCTTCTCTTTATACAGTCTTTGCGCCCTTGTGAATGCCACGGACCTTTTTTCCTTTCATTTGAATGGCCTGTATGACTTTTTTTTTTGCTCCAACCTCAGAGAGAATCGATTTGTAGACAAGCCTCAGTATAACTGCAGCGTTGCGTACCCGAGAGATCGAAGCATGCTCTTTTCTGGAAAAATGTCTGCGCTAAAAGAGACCACAGCGCAAATGCATTCATCCAACCCACTTTTTTGCGTTTTTTCTGAAATATATAAAGAAGCACTTTTTTACAAACGTATGAAGATATACAGAGAAAAGAGGAAAAAAGTGAAGTTAAGTAAGAAAACCAAAACAAAGGGGCAAAAGAAAAATATAACAGAAAACGGAAAGAGAGAAAAACAAAGAAATGGAGTGAAATAAATTAAAGATAGATAGACATAGAAAGATGAAGTAACAAATAGAGGAAAGGAGACAAAAAGAATAGAGCGAGAAATAGAGAGAGACGTAGAAAGAAAAAAAGAAATGGAGTAAATAAACAGAGTTAAGATAGAGTGAAAGATGAACAAAGACAGGCAGAATGAAAGGAAATTAAAAATGGAAGGAACGCTGGCCTGCTCCGCTATTCCGTCAGGTTTGGCCCAGTACTAATATGAAGCTGACGCCTCGTACAAGGAGAGGAATCCCCCGCGCGAGCTCTGGCATATTATTTTCTAGGCACTCACTTTCGGTATTTATTACCTAATGTGCGCCTTAATCAGGGCCCACAATCATTAGTACTTCCTTCGTTTTATGCAACAGCTGACGCGTTTTTTCGTCATATCCAGTCGACTTGCCCTGATTTAGATGTGTTAGACAATTCTATTGTTGACAACACAGCCGCGTTGTTGCTCCCGTTAGTTCCTCCAGCACGCCGCACCCGCTCTAGTCGTGTGTCTTGGAGCATGCTGACAGCATCATTTCTACCTGGCCACCTCCGGGACTTCATGACTTCATGTGGCGGCTTGAGTGGGGCGTTCTTCCTACCCTTGACCGACTAGAAAGGTGAAGAATATTCCAGTCATCAACATGTCCGAACTGCTCCCTACGGGAAACAAATCAGCATGTGTTAAGGCAATGTGTCGTTGCTCGTGTTTTCTGGAGGGCTGTGCATGCAGGATTTCGTGGCCTCAGAGTAAACCGCTTTGTTTCTTCTGGACGTTGTTCTCGAGGCCAGTTTACCTGCCTTCTTATTGTTGCTGGTGCCTACTGTCTTTGGCGTAACCGTTGTGAAGCTGTGGCAGCAGGTCGTCGCCGCCATGCTCTCTTCCCGATTTTTGAGTGACTGTACAAATAAATAATATCTTTTTTGTCGGAGGAACTCTTCTTTCTGGCTGAGGAGGAATTCCTTCGACACTGGTCCTGCGGTTTTGTGTTAATCTGTGAGAGACGTGTAAGGCTTGTTTTCAGGCCTGCCTGGGATTGGTAGGTTAATCTTTGTTTAGTACTCATACAAATACCTTGTAAATACTATGTAAATAGCTGACATATTGATCTCTACATTTCATTTGTGTGTTCTTCGTTTACCATGTAGTGTGCATATGTAGACATTGTTTTTGTAACAATTCCTGTTTAGTTAGGTAAGTTGTGTATGTTGTATTCCGTTTACATATTTACACATATTTTTTGTAACAACTTTTGGTGTGTCTGTGGATGTTGTGTTCTGTCGCTATGTTCTGTTGAATTGTAATTGATGTTCACTGTCTGTGAGAATAAATTTCTCTAAACACAATTTTTATTGAGATTATTGATCGTTTCATTGAAGAAAAATCCTGGCTTCGTGGTTTGTTTTGCGTAATGTGTCTTATAGATGATTGGGGGCAAGTACATTTTAAATTTTAGACAACCGATATCAGAATATTTTAGAACTTGACGGCCATCGGTCATGCAGCTACCATGGCCAGGGATCTGAGCCACAACTCATCTGCTTTGTGGCACACTACAATTGAAAAAGTCAACTGCCAACTACTAATTAGTAAAATTTATTATTTCTAGATAAAGGTTCGGCGGAGTTTGAGATTGAGCTTGAGAAATGCAACGTGATTGTGTAAACAGTCCCCGTGTGCGTCGTAAAGAAAACAACGCTTGGGAGTGTCAAATTGATGTTTTTGTATAGTTTCTACGGCACGAACGCTATAACTCTTTGTTGTGCAAACCATTGAAAAATTCATTACGGGTCCATTAGGTACCACGTACCCCTATCCAGCTGCACCATATATCTAACCCATAAAGTGGACGGCGAGTGACCGTAGTTTCAGATCAGTTGGGAAAGCATCAAACGTGTTAATCGAAGGCCACAGGTTTAGCCCCTGCCAGCGGCGAGTCAACTTTTGTATGTTTGCTTTTGCAACATAATTATTTTTAAATAAAATATTATCCACTATATTTTTCTTGGCCATTTTTTCAGTTTGTTCTAACTAATGCATAAAACAGACCAAAGCACACGAATGCCGATATTCGCGGGCCATCACTAGAAGCCCAAGTCTAAAATGTGCGTTACGTGCAGAATTTACTTCCCTCAACACCTTCATAATTTGAGATGCCCGATACGTTGGAAACCAAATCTAGCCCGAGTATTCCTCCAGCGCCGAGGTCTGAAAGTGCTAGATTTTCTTCAGCTCGAATATTCCTTTCCATTTTCTGCTCTGACTCGAGACACGCACTTCGCGAAAATCAGGGATGCCTAACCGAATTGAAAGTCGGGGTCGTTGGTGTGCTGGGTCAGCCTCACATGATCGTTTTGGGGGCGAGCTTGGCTGCCAGGGCAAGCTGGAAGTCTCATAACCGAAATTTCGAGCGTCCATTCGGTGGTATGGTCTCGAAAACACGCACACCCACTTATTCACGAAGAAACAGGCGCTTTATTTTCGCCTTTTCACAATGAACGAAACAGCATGGACCGGAGAATGGGGGTCCACTCTAGCCGTTTGCACAGACATACTATTTGGCATTTCGCCAGTACTTCGGATGTTCCATTGACTGATTCGCGCAGCCACTGAGTTTTCGCTGGCGACTCGTGATACGGCGTTAGTCATGAAAAGAACGGCATGGTGCAATTGCATGCGGTGGTTTTATTAGTTTATGTCGTGATGTATCTAACTGTAAACATCGAGACCTTGTGAAATAAAGCTCCTTTTAGTCATAACTTTTTTTATTTTCACTTTTTGAAAGTAGGAAGTAAGCATACGACTGCTGTTTTTCTCTTTTCTGAATTCTCGTTCTCGTGCAAGTATGTCACATGATACTTTATATCCATAATGAATTTTTATTCATTTCATCACATTGCAAAAATCTGCTCTACGGATTTACTGCTCTTCCAGAAAAACATTGAAGTTGCTAAAGATAGATGTTCCGCGAACTGCCACTAGGAAACCCGAGCCTTGCGAAATCGCATTGCTCAACTACCCAATGTGCGTCAGTCTGACATATAGGCTACTATTTTAAGTAGTGGCTTTCATGGAAGCATATTATGCAGGCAGCCGCACACCGTTGGCTATATAAGACGAAAAGGTATGATCGGTTGTTCATTGGTCTAGACTGAGAAGATTCCAAGAGCAGCTACTCACACTGCCAAATTCTTGAGCGTACTTGTTTCACTAAATGAGAAACGCCTAATATGGCGAGACAACAGTTATGAACAAAAAATATTGTTACACAAGAAAGTTCAATGTATCCTCAAAATGCATACAAAATTTGTATGCTTTCAAACAGTTGCGCTCTATAAGACGGGGATATTATTGTTGTTGACGTGCACTTGTTTACTCGTTCTTCTTGGAAAGACTCAAGCACACATTTACACTGTTGGATTATGCGGTGTTGTACGTCGAGTGCCATACTGGGCATCATTTTTGTGCCATTTTCATGGTGTACAATGTTTTTTACACTGCAAAACAGCATGCAGGTTATAATCTTCATTTAAGCTTGAGAGAGAAGTATTGTTTCTGCAGCCAAGTCTTGTACAATCGTAGCCATATTCCTCTTGAAAGTAGCTGCTCTTTGCAGCCTCAGTTTTCGTAGCACTAGTGAGCGTGCTTTGTCCTTTCGAACCTTTTGTAAAAGATGAGTAGCATGATTAGCCCAGAAAATTGTCTTGTTTGCAATACGATACCAAGAAAGAACACACGCTTCCTATGTACATTCTTCGTCACGTAAGGTATGAGTGAAAATCAATTTGTAATCAAGTTCCAAGGGGTATTTCATGTGTAGCCAATGACCAAATATCATACACCCTAGAGTATACTTTTCATGGTGCCAAGCCTACCGAACAAGCTCATAGATAGATTTAGATAGAAACAACTTTATTAACAGGCGAACGAGGTCCTGGCATTCATCTTGGCATTGGTTCGAAGGGTGGCGGTCGAAAGCATGCCACGGCTCTTTCGGCCCAGTTAATCACTTCTGCCTGAAAACGTTAGTAAGTGGACGACAGAAGTGACTTCCACTCTTCGAGGGAGAGAGCTGGCAGTATTTCTGTTGGTAGTGAGTTTCTGAAGTCTTTGGCTTTGGTTGGCCTTCGCATAGCTGTAAATGTCGACAGTTTGGTTGAATGACTTCCGGGCAAATTTTATACGGCCAATGAGGTCCTTAGTGTGGCGCTCGCTACTCTGTTTCATGCATTTGAAACATTCTAGGGAAAATACAGCCAGAAAAAAAAAGAAGTGGCTGATCATTACACGTGTTTGCATATGATATTGTCTAGTAGTATTATGAAACGTAAGACAGCTATTATCGTCTCTTATGCGCTGCAGGCTAAGGCGAGGGAACTTTGCGGAATTTGAAAGGCACGGCTTCGTCACAAAACTTTATATGGCCATGCGACTAATGTCCGATCGCATTGCACACAATTTCCATGTTTTAACTCCTCAGTCGTTGTTGGCGTGCTGCGAAATACAATCGCATTGAACGTCAGGTGACTGCACTTTTATAGGCAGTAACTAGCAAGCACCGGTGGCCACAATTTGGTGATCAACATCGCACATGCTAATACTGTCAATCGTTACTGAAAGTGACAGCTCTGAAGAGTTTACCACCACTACCACTGCCACTGCGACTGCTACTACTACCAATATAATAATATTACTAATAAAATAATAATGAATACGTTTTTACGTTTGAAACACGTGGTTTGATTAAGAAGTGCATCGTAAGACAGAAGTCTAAAAATTTAGACTATCTGGTTTTTTTTTAACGTGCACCGACGTAGGACTGAACACGGGCCTCCAGCAATTTGCCTTCATCGAAATGCGACCACCACCACCGCCGCCTGGTTCAAACCCGCGAACTACAGGTGAGCAACCACGCACCAAAACCACTCACTCGTACACCGTGACGGACAGTACTAAAGATGTGACACACCATGTCATCGCATCCATGTCAATACCACTTATTATTGCTGAATTCATGTTCTGTTCATATAGATTTCACGCCAGCCCATGCCGGACGCGATACCGAGACAGCCGGTATGCGAGACATGTTCGTGCATTCGTGATTATGCGTCGTGTTCCGCCAATCTGCGTGACAGCCCCAATCCAGGAATATTTCTCCCCACTGATTTCTGCAAGACTGGTGGAAGTAGCAAAGAGCACTGTCACGTTTCCATTCGTCTGTACAAAAAAACAACAAACAACGAGGTACCGTATACGACGGGACAAAGAATTCACTCAATGAGACCGTGCCACTTCTTCGCGAATGCCTGACTATATTTGGTATACGCGTCAGCGTGCCTTCGTGGAGCTAGACTTGCGGCTCCTCTTTTTTACACATGCATGACTCCGGCTTCTATGAGGTATGTTATTCTTTCTTGAAGTCTAATTGTCCACTTGCGCTTTTGTGTCCTCGTCTGCCATCTTGTGAGTTTGTGTTTATGATGGTAATCCATTTCTGTACAATAAATTCACTCGCCCAAAAAGAAGTATTTACGAATTAAAACATATTTTTAATAGAGAAATGAATTTATTTCAAAAAGCTCTTTCTCAGTAGAAAGGCTTGAAAACACACTTGGGCCCACCTAATGAACGCTGGGCACATTGACAGCGGAAACATTATTTGGGCCAACAAAGCCATTGATATATTAAACGTTTTAAAAATAATAGAAAAGTTCGGCAGATCCCACGTACTTGAGGATCGACGTTATGCGAAGCATGTAGAGGGAACGTGACGGTGTGGCAATTATTTTGCTGATCAACATGTCATAAAACTACGCAAAATATATATAGAAGTGTTGCACGCAAAGACATGTGTTGAAGAGTTGCAGATCTTTACATAGCCAGTTGTTTGCACTTTAGCAACGATGTCAACAGGAACATGCGTATAAACAACACCAGAAGCTTATATGAAGCGCTGATGCTCGCGAGGATGCAGGCCCTGGACACTGCTACATAAATCAGCTTCAGCGCATGGCAACTAAGCACGATTGACGTTGGCGTGACGTGACGGTTGTATCAAAGGAGTACATATGTAATGTTTATAAAATTGGGTAGGCATCACTGCTACCACTGTTGCCGTTTCTCGAAGATTAACGTCTATTTGAAAAGTGGTTCCGTGACCTGGCGTAGCTCTGTGGTGAAATGCTTCATTGCCACGCAGAAAGCTTGGGTTCGATTCGAGATGAGACGCTGACATTTTCTTCTTGGCATTCGTCTGCTCGACGCTACTGATGTCAGGCATTTCTGAAAGATCTCGCGTTAAAGTTGCGTGAGAGTGTTCTCATCGTTCCTCTGTAGATACGAAGTGTCAATCGCTTGTGGCGCATACCCGCATACCAGCGGCACAGGCCCGCCCGTGGGTGTGTGCCACTGGCTTGCGGGAAGTATTTGACGACTTGCGCAACGCGACCGTGACATTATTGAAGTCTTGAGCAGCGCCTCATATTCGTCAAACCATCTTAACCTCCCTTAATTGCTAATTGGTTCATGCCAAGTTAAGGAGGTGTCCACGAGAGCACCCAAACGTAAACAGATAGATAGATAGATAGATAGATAGATAGATAGATAGATACATAGATAGATAGATAGATAGATAGATAGATAGATAGATAGATAGAAACGCTCAAAGTCGCCGAAGTTCGTTAAGATTAATGCTTCACATTTACAAAAATGCCGTAGGCCAAGATATACTCAATTAGAGAAATGCTGTTTCAGTACCACATAAAGTTAGTTACTGTGGTGCGGTAATTGTAAGACTTGCCTTTGTACGTAGTAACACTGCATTACATGTGTGAGAACTTCTATCGATTAGCTCCTTGAAATTCCTGATGCGTGAATGTCAGTATCCGCGCCGGTTGACCTTTTCTACTATTATGAAGATTTTATAGCAAAGGTTGAGGTATAAGTGACTCTGTACATGACAGCACAACCTAGAAATATACATTTCTAATTTTTTTTCCTCGTTAACAGTAGAGATGATTTGGAGTTGAAGGCGCAATAATATAGGAGAGCCGTATTGCTGTGCATTATGTCCATTCTGAAGCACACACACACACACATATATATATATATATATATATATATATATATATATATATATATATATATATATATATATATATATATATATATATATATATATATATATATATATATATATATATATATATATATATATATGTATATGTATATATATATATATATATATATATATATATATATATATATATATATACCAAGCGCTGGAAAAAGAAGGCTGGCGGTTTTTCGAAGGAGCGGGATGCGGCGAGACGAAAAAGAAGAAGTTGACAATCTTTCCACTAGCGAGCTCAGGATAACCTTTGTGTATTTTGTTGACGGGCACAAGCTCTCCATAATAAATAGCTGTTTTAGCTTCCGGCGTTGCATTAGTTCGTTACAAACTGGTGGAGGTGCTGGGTATAATTCAAAGCCCATCTCAGGTTAGGGAACATAGCCCAGAGCCCCGAAGGTTGGAGCCAGCGCAGTTGACTCCCGTACACCAACGCACGAGTCGCCACCTACGAGGTGAGCAGCCGGAGTTCAGTGCCCTCTTCGATTCTTCGAGACCAGTGGAGGACATAAATTCCGGAGCGCCTGCAATGGCCGCCCAAGTGACTTCATTTCCATCGTAAATCGTCATGGACCCACCCCGAATACCAGAGGTCTTCCACGGGGATATTTTCGAGGATTCCAAAGACTGGCTCGACGGTTTCGAAAGCGTCGACAGACTGAACGGTTGGAACGAAGACAGGAAACTTCGCTACCTCTACGCGGCACTGCAAGATTCTGCGCATACGTGGTTCGAAAACCGCGAAGCGTCCTTATTGTCATGGGACGACTTTCGAAGAGAGTTTCTTGCTATGTACCCAAACACGGACCGCAAAGAAAAGGCGGAGGCCGCTCTTCAGACGCGAAATCAACGAAACAATGAGAGCGTCGCCATGAACATTGAAGACATGCCCCAACTGTTCCGCCGGGCCGACCCGAAACATGGCTGAGGAAAAGAAGTTGCGGCACCTGATGTGTGGAGTGAAAGAGGAGCTTTTTGCAGGCCTGGTGCGTAATCCACCCAGCTCTCTTGCTGAGTTCAGATCAGAGGCGACAATGATAGAAAAGACCCTGCAGCAGCGCGCGCGCCAATACAACAGGTACGTAAGCGTCTCATCTGTTAGCGCGGCGTCGACCACCCTCACGAGTAACATTGACCTCTTGCGTGAAATGGTGAGGGCTGTCGTAAGGGAAGAACTTCAGAAAATACAAATGACTCAAGGTCATCCAGCCATGTCCTCACTTGCCGACGTTGTGCGCGAAGAAGTGTGGCAAGCAGTTCTTCAACCACAACCTCAGGTACTACAGCACGCACAACCGGAGCCTTTGCTTCAGTTGTCGTACGCGCAAGTAGTACGACAGGACCTCGGACGCATAAATCAGACGGCTACGACTGCTGTGTTGCCTCCGACGTTTTCTCCGAGTACGCCGCTACCAATGCCGGAAGCAAAAACACGTAAGAGCGATGTATGGCGCACTGTAGACCGGCGGCCCCTCTGCAACCACTGCGGAGAAGCAGGCCACCTTTACCGGGCATGCCAGTATCGTCGAGCGGGACTGCGTGGTTTTCCAGTCAATGCACCATGCCCGCGGAACGGTGAACGGCCCTACGAAATCGAAGAGTACTTGTCTTCACGATATTCACCTCAAGACATGCAACAACGGTACGGGAGTCTCGTTCGACAGCACCGATACGCTATCGGTCGCCGAGTCCTCGTCCGTCATCAAATCTCCGAAGACCACGTTCTCCTAGCCCGCGGTGAGAAAACTAGAGCCAGCGACCTCTAGAGGTGAGGCCGCTGATATACTGACAACTGAAGACCCTCCATTGTTAGCCCGACAGGACAGCGGCAGTTACGCAACGACGGACAAGTGCAGTAGTAGCGACGTTACTTCCGAGATATTAGTCACGATCGACGACGTCGAGGCCATTGCGATAATAGACACCAGTGCAGACTATACCGTTGTCAGTAATTCTCTCGTAAGAAAGCTGAAGGAAGTGATGACTGAATGGACCGGACCTCAGATACGTACCGCTGGAGGGCACTTAGTTAGTCCCGTGGGCTTGTGCACCGCAAGGATCGGAATAAAAGGATTCGTGTATGCCGGCAGCTATAATGTGCTTGCTGAATGCTTCCGTAAACTGATTATAGGCATGGACTTCTTGCAAACAAACAATGCAGTCATCGACTTGCAAGAGTCCAAGGTTTCGTTTTCTAGAAAAAATGCCGTCGCTATCTGTCACGCGGAGAAAACAATCGTTCTACCTCTCCGGATTATGGACGAAGATGTAACCGTGCCGCCACGTTCCAGTGTATCTGTTCTTGTGGGGAGTGAAGTTCTCCGTGATTGTGACGGGTTAGCGGACGGAAACATCGGACTGCTACTAGAAAAAGGACTGTGCGTGGCAAGAGGCCTGGTGAGCCTTCGTGATGGATGTGCGTATGTCCTATTAACTAACTTTGGAAATGAGCTGCAGCATGTCGCGAAGGGAACATCCGTAGCATCGCTGCATGAGTACGCGCAAGTCTCAGATGTTTGCACTCTTGACAAAGCTTCAGATACAGTAGATAACGTACTCCAAGCAGTAGACATTGACAGAGAGCTCTCATCATCTCAGAAACAACAGATTGCTGACCTCATCAGAGAGTTCGCCGAGTGCTTCTCGACCTCGTCGAAAGTTGGACGTACTCCCGTCGCAAAGCACCGCATCGTGGTCGACGAACACGTGAGACCTGTGCATCAGCGCCCATACCGAGTAGCGCCAAAAGAAAGAGAAGCCATCAAGAACCAAGGGCAAGAAATGCTCAACGATGACGTAATCCAGCCATCCAACAGTCCATGGGCGTCACCGGTTGTGCTAGTCAAAAAGAAGGACAACACGCTGCGATTTTGCGTTGACTACAGAAAGCTGAACCAAGTCACGAAGCGTGATGTTCACCCACTTCCGCAGATCGATGATGCCTTGGATAAGTTACGCAATGCTCACTTCTTTTCGTCATTGGACTTAAAAAGTGGATATTGGTAGATCGAGGTGAATGAACGAGATCGCGAGAAGACGGCGTTTGTGACCCCAGACGGACTGTACGAGTTCAAAGGGCTCCCCTTCGGTTTGTGCTCTGCTCCCGCTACCTTCCAGAGGATGATGGACACTGTGCTTTCCGGACTCAAGTGACAATCGTGTCTTGTCTACCTCGACGATGTAGTGGTTTTTTCTTCTACCTTCGAGCAGCACATCCACCGACTGAGAACGGTACTGGATGCCATTCGCGCGGTAGTACTGACCATCAAACCGGAAAAGTGTCACTTTGGATTTCGTCAGCTTCGGTTCCTCGGGCACATAGTTAGAGCGGAAGGCGTCCACCCGGACCCGGAAAAGATTGCAGCAGTTGAAAATTTTCCGAAACCGCAAGACAAAAAAGCTCTCAGATGATTCCTGGGACTATGTGTCTACTACAGACACTTTGTGGAAAACTTTGCTAAGGTCGCTGAGCCTTGGACACGGCTAACGAAAGAAAGTGTAGCATTCTCTTGGCGGGAAGAACAAGAAGCAGCTTTCTCAGAGTTGCGACGCCGTTTGCAGTCTCCTCCAATACTTGCCCATTTTGATGAAGAGGCTGATACAGACATACATACCGACGCGAGTAACGTTGGTCTCGGTGCCATCCTCGTTCAGTGGCAGAATGGAGAAGAAAAGGTGATCGCTTACGCGAGCCGCACTCTATCGAATGCTGAGTCTAACTACTCAGCGACAGAGAAAGAGTGTCTCGCAGTTATATGGGCCATCAGCAAGTTTCGCCCATACCTCTACGGGAGACCGTTTCGAGCAATCAGTGATCATCATTCATTGTGTTGGCTGGCAAATATCAAGGACCCTTCAGGAAGACTTGGAAGATGGAGCCTGCGACTGCAGGAACATGACATCACTGTGGACTACAAGTCCGGTCTCAAGCACGATGACGCGGATTGCCTGTCTCGCGCACCTGTTGAGTCTCCATCATCTGACCAAGAACAAGACATCCCATTTCGTGGAGTTCTGAATGTGTCGGAGATGGCTCGTCTTCAGCGAATGGACCCGGAACTACGCCCGCTTATCGAATACTTGGAGGGTCACCAAAATAAAGTACCACGAGTTTTCGTCTGTGGATTGACATCCTATGTCCTCTGGAACGACGTCCTATACAAGCGCAACTTTGGAGACATCGGTGAGACGTTTCTGCTTCTTGCATCATCATCACTGCGAACAGAAATCTTAGAAGCGTGTCATGACGACCCGTCGGCTGGCCATATGGGTAGTAGTCGCACTTTGGCCAGAATTCGCCGGAAGTATGGAAGTATTATTGGCCGAAATTAAGAGATTCGGTGCACCATTATGTCAAGTCATGCCGGGATTGCCAAAGACGCAAGATACCACCATCAAAACCAGCGGGTCTTTTGCAACCAATACAGCCACCAAAAAGGCCATTTCAGCAAGTGGGAATGAATTTGCTTGGTCCATTTCCTCTCTCTTCATCGGGAAAGCGCTGGATTGTTGTAGCAACAGACTACATGACTCGATATGCTGAGACATCCCCTCTCGCAAAAGGAACGGCGAACGAAGTAGCCCACTTTTTCGTCACTCAGATTGTACTACGACAAGGCGCACCGCAGGTTGTCATTACGGACAAAGGAACATCATTTACTGTCCGTTTGATGCAGTCTGTAATGAAGCTCACCCACACCGACCATAGGAGGACTACAGCATACCATCCGCAAACAAACGGATAAACAGAAATACTCAACAGAACTCTCGCCGACATGATCTCGATGTATGTGGACGTTGAGCACAGGACATGGGACAGTATTTTGCCTTATGCAACATTTGCGTACAATACCGCAGTGCAAGAAACGACACACTTCACGCCATTTCAACTTGTTCATGGTCGGACGGTCACAATGACCTTAGACGCGATGTTACCTGTCAATGATTCGAATGAGAGTGACCCGCACATCAGCGACTTCATAGAAAGGGCAGAAGAGGCACTGCAGTTGGCGAGACATCGTATCATCTTACAACAAGGCTCCGACGCAAGTCGCTATAATCTCAAGCGGAGAGACGTACCGTACCACCCCGGAGACAAAGTGTGGGTGTGGACGCCTGTACGCGCACCTGGCATATCTGAAAAACTGATGCGGCGCTATTTCGGCCCTTACAAAGTACTTCGCTGGTTAGGCCCGCTAAACTACGAAGTAATTCCTGAAGGGCAAGTGTGCTCAACCCGACGCAGGAATCGCCCAGAAGTCGTACTTGTAGTACGAATGAAACCGTACTACGAAAGGCATTGAACGACACAACTGATAAATGTGCTCAAGCATCAGGTCAATACTCCTGTACGAAACTGTTTGACGTCAGCGTACGCATCGGGACAATGCGTTTCGGGAGGGGGACTGATGCCGCATGTTGTTAGGCACCTACTGAAGTCTTGCGCTGCTTCCTGCTCTTATGAATTCTGCCAGACCACCTGACAAGCCAAACGCACCATGCAACGCTGGCTGCACGTGTCAACACACCACCCGCTGGAAAAAGAAGGCTGACGGTTTTTCGAAGGAGCGGGACGCGGTGAGACGAAAAAGAAGAGGTTGACGAGCTTTTCACTAGCGAGCTCAGGATAACCTTTGTGTATTTTGTTGACGGGCACAAGTTCACCATAATTAAATACCTGTTTTAGCTTCCGGCGTTGCATTAGTTTGTTACAGTATATACATATATATATATATATATATATATATATATATATATATATATATTGCCACTTTCCGTTTCTCAAGTTTTGTTATTGCCCCAATAAACTACACAATTCTAAGCGCAAAAAGGGCGTGCAGTTTACAAGACGCTTCCGGACTTTAGTACATCATTTCAATAAGATCACGCCCACTCTGCGAACTGTACAGAATATTCCGGAACACACGTCGCCGCCAGCGATAACACTAGAACATTCGATGGCAAGAGTATAAATGCCGACGCGCTTCGCCGCTTGTGAGTTGTTGATCGACGGCTGACGCTCCGTTCACCGCTATCAGTCCAAGACTGCTACTGTAGTCCGACTTTCTGTTTACTGGGCACAGGTTTGCCCAAATAAACAATTTATCATTCGATTCGCAGTGTGCTCCAATCGTCCACGTCACAACCCCGTGACTATATTTTATATATATATTATATATATATAACCTCCCTGTCCTTCCTCGTTTATTCCTCCTTATATATATATATATATATATATATATATATATATATATATATATATATATATATATATATATATATATATATATATATATATATATATATATATATATATATATATATATATTCAACTGGAAGTGGAGGGTTGTCGAGAATAGCTTGTTGAGTAACAAGACGTTCCAACACAATGTACCGCAGTGGTATAGCGGTTGCGGGTCACGGCTGCTGCAGCGCAGGTCGCGGGTTCAATCCCCAATGCGGCTTTCGCGCATTGGAGGGAAATAATAGAGGCCCGTGTAGGTAAAATTCGGCGTGCTTGAAAGAGTATCAGGTGACCAAAATATCGCAGCCCTCTCCTACAGCGGGCCTCAAAATCACATCGCGGTTTTGGCATGTAACCTCCAAGCAAAAAATTCACGTATCTCCCCGAAGTAAACTATGACAAGTGGGTGAAGAACCTTCAGGTCATAGTTCAGAGTAGCTACTAGTCAGAGAGAGAGAATAAACTTTATTGAAGAATTAAAATTACGTGACTAATCTCGGGTGGAGCCCTCCTGTAGAGCCCCACTGGCCACAGCGGCTCGCCGGGCCTGGTCTAGGGTCACCACTTGGCTCCCCAGTGCCAGCTCGGAAAGCCGTGCCTCCCAAGACCACGTTGTGAGTGTTTGTAGTGAGCGCACCAACCTAGATACTGCATTGGCTGGCCGCTCGGTACATTGGTAGGTTATGTGTGTAAGTGTGGCTGTGTGGTTACTACACCATGGGCATACCCCTGTTGTGTATATATGTGGAAAAATTGCGTGTAGTTTTGATATGTGGGGGTATGTGTTCGTTTGGAGGCGGCGCCAATCCCGGGCTTGTTGGCTGCTTAAGTTAGGATGTGGAGGGGCGTACGTGCGTCTTGTAAGGCGTTGGTTTTCCAATATCTGCCTGCTTGTTACACTTTGCTCTTCATGATGCCCTGTGAGGTGTCCTGAGGAGAGTCCTGCGTCTCGGCCAGTAAGTCCGCGAGCTACGCAGTTTGCCTCCTCGTTTCCCCCCAGGCCATCATGCCCTGGGCACCAAGTGACGCCATGTGCCTCCATCAACATGGACCCCAAAATATCAGTGACGCACCTTGGAAGTGTGCCTCTAAGGTATAAGCGACATGCAGCTTGTGAGTCTGTCAAAATATACGCTGAGCGCCCCCTTCTTTCGGCTTCTCTGATTGCCAAGGCTATGGCTGCTGCCTCTGCGGTGGCACTTGATCTGGTGCGTAGGGACGCGCAGGCCACGACTTTGCTTTGGTTAGTCACTGCCAATGCATATGATTGTTTTCTGGAGCCTTGTGGTGGCGCGGGATAAAGACTGACGTCGGTAAAGTAAGCGTCTGGATCGCTACTTCTCTGCAGGAGTTGTCGTGCTCGCGCTTGACGGCGCTTTTTGTTGTAGAGCGGGTGCATGTTTTTTGGAACTGGTTCCACGATTATTTGATCACGTATTTGCTTGGGTGCAATGACTGTCTCATCGCCACAATATTGAGGGGTGAGAGGGTATCCCAGCCTCTGTAGCAGTGTTCTTCCCTGGAGCGTAGTGGTGAGTCGTTCTCGCTGTGCGATTAGCGTGGCGGCGGCCAATTCTTCATACGTATTATGCATGCCGAGTCCCATGAGTTTTTCTGTGCTTGTGCTGTTCGGAAGTCGCAATGCTGCTTTGTACGCAATTCTGATGAGTCTGTCAATCTGCTCTATTTCGGGCTTGCGTGTTGATTGAAAGGGAAGAGCGAACGTGACTCGGCTGAGAACGAAGGCCTGTACAAGGCGTACCGTGTCGGCCTCTGTCATCCCATCATTACTTCGCGCAATTCTAGCTATAAGGGATGCAATACTCTTTACGGTGTGTTTGAGTTTGCCTATTGCAGTCTTTACGCTGTTGTTTTCTTGCACGTGCATGCCTAATATTCGAGCTACTGGGGTCCTGTTGATGATCTGTCCGGCAATTTCTAGCTGCAGCGCTGGTGCACGGTTGGACCGAGTGCGCGGGGGTCTTATTTGCAAATATTCCGATTTGCTAGGTGCGCACGACATGCCTGCAGCAGTGAGGTAGCCTTGAATCATGTCTATAGCGGTTTGCAGTACATCTTGTCGTTCTCCATAGGAGCCCTTTGTTGCCCATAGCGTAATATCGTCCGCGTAAAAGGCACAGCCCAGGTTTGGTACAGTCTCCAGCTGGAGGACTAGTTTCCGGAGGCCGATATTGAATAAAAATGGAGACAAGATGGAGCCCTGAGGTGTGCCTTTCAGTGGGAGGTCGTATGGTGATGATTTGGTACCAGCTATGCCAATCTGCGCCTTGCGATTTCCAAGAAAATCAGAGGCATAGTTGAATATGCGTTGTCCGCATCCAATGGCTGCAAGACCGTCTAGTATGGTAGAGTGCGCAATATTATCAAATGCTTTTTCGATGTCGAGTGCAACGAGTAGATTGTTGAGACTACCTGGCGCTGGGTTAAGCACTTCCTCTTTGAGCAGTAAGAAGATATCCTGGGTAGACACTCCTCGCCTAAATCCGTACATAGATGTTGGTAGAAGCCCCCGTTCTTCGGTGTATTGCTCAAGGCGAGTGAGTATAACTTTTTCGAAGAGCTTGCCAATGCATGACGTTAAAGAAATTGGTCATAGCTGATCAAGGCTTCGCCGTTTGCCTGGTTTAGGTATGAGTACAACCTGTGCCAGTGTCCATTCTGCAGGTATCTTTCCACTCGGTGTCCAGACTTCCTGATTAAAGTGGTCTGTGATCGCTTGTAATGCGTCATCGCTGAGGTTCCGTACCATGGCATTTGTAATGCCATCCAATCCGGGCGCTGTATTTCTTTTGAAGCTTTGAGCCGCTGCATAAACCTCAGCAAAGGTTATGGGGGCGTCGAGCTCAGTGTTGGGTTCTCCATTGTATTCTTGACTGGGTGTTGGGCTAACGTTTCGCTTGCGTTCTCCTGTGTAGCGTTGTTTCAGCTCTTCTATTAACTGATCCGGATCACCTTGAAATTCCCCAGCTAGCCGTTGAAGGGTAGCGTTTGTTTCGGTTCTTGTTGCAGAGGGATCCAAAAGACTCCGTAGGATGTTCCACGTCTTTTTCGTGCTTAATGTGCCTTTTAAGGAATCGCAGAAGGTGCGCCAGTTGTTGTTGTAAAGTTCCTTTAAGTATGCGTTTACTTCCTCCGTGATTTTCGCTATACGGAGTTTGAGTTTCTTATTTAGCTTTTGTCGGCGCCACCGTTTCGTGAGGCCTCGACGAGCTTCCCAAAGATGTGTCAAGTGGGTGTCAATGGCAGGTGCGTCGGTAGTTGTTTGATATATCTTGGTGTTCTTGTCATAGAGACCCTTAATGTACGGTGTCCATTGGGCTATAGTTGTTGGCTTGGGCCCGTCTATTTCCTGTTGCTCTCTATATTTAGTCCAGTTAGTCAGTCTGGCTTTTCCGAGCGGGCGTCGCAGTCGAGCTGTTTCATATGTTATTTGCACAATATTGTGATCGCTGCCCAGATTGTCGTCCAGCACACTCCAGCGCATGGTCGCGGCATTGTTGGTTACGGTAAGGTCGGGAGTGGTGTCCCTGTTGACACTGTTTCCTATACGAGTCGGTATGCCCGGTGTCGTGAGGAGTGTGTAGTCGTAGCGCTGTATCGCTTCTAAAAGTCGCGTACCTTTGGGTCTGTCTGCGCTACAACCCCATGTGGTGTGCCAAGCGTTGAAGTCCCTAGTGATGATCAAGTGGTCGCGTGGTTGAAGCTTGTTGTTCAAATAGTGGAAGATATTGCTGAATTCTGCTTTTCTGTCTTGTGGGGGACTGTATATGTTACATATAACCTGCCTCGGGCGTCCTTTCTTCGCTGGCCAGAGCGTTACGATAAGGTGTTACGTCTCTTCGTTCGGTGCCGTTATGCATGTAGCTGCCAATTCTTTCCGGACGAGTGTCGCAATCTTAGGTGTATTTGGATCCATGTATAGTTTGTAGCCAGAAACTGTTTTAGGCCTAGTTCCCACCTCTTGCAAGCAGATTACGTCAGGAGGAACCAGCGCCGCCTTTATGTATAGAGTGAATGTAGCGTGCTTGTTGTGCAGGGAACGACAGTTCCAGGACCATATAGTGAGATTCTCGTTTGCTATGCGTCGGTTAATTGCCATGATGCGAGGAGGTGGGTGTGCTTTGAGCGTCCGAGGTAAGCATGCTTTTGGCGTCGGACTCCTGGGACCGCGTTTGGCTCTGCTTACGTCGACGCTTCGTTTCTTTGTCGAGGCTTTCAGGAACGTATCGCTTCAGGTCTTGAAATTCGACAAAGAACTGTTTCATTTGGGCTTCTGTTTGCTGCAGTATGTGCTGTTGCATTAGCTGCAGTTGTTGTTGTAAAGTGGGGTTTGTCGCTGTTTGTTCTGTTTCTATATTGGCTACAGGATCTCGTGGTGGTGTCGATTGCGGTTGGATGTGCCCATTGTCCCGTAGCTTTTCGCTTGGATGGCTAGTTAGATTTTGAGAGGCCTGGACTGTAGTTTTCGGGGTGGCTCCCATTAATTGGGCCAGCTGTTTTTCGAGCCACATTATTTTGTTCTCGTATTTGTCAAGGCGTTGCTTAAGCTGTTTGTTTTCAGCGATTACTGCTTGATAGTGTACGTTTTGTGTGATGGGGGGAGTACATGCAGACTTGGGAGCCACGGCTTCCGCCCAGCTTACCGGAAGTGATGATGCCTGTTGGGTGCATCCTTGATCCCCGCCGTTGCCTTTGGCTCCCCCTCCTGGAGGACCGCGGTGGAGGTTCTGCTGAGTCGGTGCTGGCGCGCTCTTCTTGGATGGCGGGTGCGGCTTTCTGCCCGGGGACCGTGAACGCGACCGGGAACTGTGCTTGTCATCTGCTGACTTGTAGGCGTTTTCTTCCTCTTCAGAGGAGAACCAGCGGAGATTCTTGGTCCTCGGTGGGTCGTTGCTAGTGCCCTGTTGAAGCTTATCACTGTGGCCTGCTTGTACTTGCGGCTGTTTAGGCTTCGGCGGCTTAAGTCTTTTTTTGCAAGTTGGATCTCCTGTGGGGTGAGCCTCCCCGCACGAGGCGCAACTAATAGAACACGGATGTCCATCCGTTGGATGAGTCAGTCCGCACAGCCGGCAAATGGGGCGATCCGGATGCGGGCAAACGTCCGCGCGGTGTCCTTTTTCTCGGCAGACCTTGCAGACTTGAATCGTAGGTCGGAAGGGGTAGCAGCGGAGTTCACCCCCGTAATAGTAGACGGTACGAGGTAGCGTTGGACCGAAAAATGTAATGGCTGCGCTTTTCGTTGTGCCTATCATTCTGGCAGTGATGATCTCCACACCGTGCGTTCTGACACGTAGGTGTGCCATGAGAGTTTCGGTTGAGGTGTTCATCGGTACGCCGTGAATCACCCCTCTCAGAGTATCGTCTCCATTTGCGGCGTATGCACGGACAGCGTGAGCCCTGCCGTTAAGCACAAGGGCGCGTATCAGACGCACTTTGTCCGCCACTTCCTCATATTTGGTCGACAGAATCGCTATCTTTGACCCTGGGCTGATTCTAAGGATGAAATGGTCATCTCTGATGCCAGCTTGGCATGCCTCGATGATTGCTTGCGCAAGCGTAGGAGTCAGAATGTTTCTCAGCGGGAGGCCCTGGTTTGGACGAATGACGATCTTGTAATCGTCCTTCGGCAACGGCGGTAGCTTTGGCAATTTCTTGAATGTTGGCGTGCCTGTCTTAACTTGGTCCTGGAGCCCTGCGCTGCCACGTCTCCGCTCCAGTGCCTCTTGCTTGCGTTTTTTGGTGGATTTCGCTGCCTGCCAGCTAGCGTCCTCGTCCGCATGCGATTGAGCGCCGATAGCGTCTCGGCTCACCGTATCGTGGTCGCCCTGGAGTTGATCCATTTGGTCGTCTGCTGTACCATCCTGGTCTAGGAGGTGGTATTGTTGGTCGGTCGCCGCGTTGAGAGCCATAGCTGGATGAAGCTCCGACGCGGGCGTCCCCAGCGTCGGTGCAGCTGCCGGCGGCTCCCCAGGTCAGCGTTTGGTGAGCGTCCTAGGGGTGACGAGTTTTCTGAAGTCCTTTGGCACCTCCAAGTGGCAAGAAATCCTCTTGAGTGATGCCCAGGCGTTCCTCGGAACTTCTTGAAGCTGATAGTAACGTTTTCGAGTGGTTGCAGACGAAAAAACACCACTAAAAATCATGAGAATCCAGAGCGCGAAGCGAGCGCGTCTGCACTACTTCGAGCCCCCTGGCGGTCTCATTGCTACTAGTCAGCGTTAGCGTAAAGCTTCATCTTCGTAGCTTTTCTCCATCGACGTTGCCTACAGCGGACGAAAAAGCGTTCACGTTCATTTTCATCCATGGCAGAAAGAAAATGTTTGGGCTGTTACCGCGCCTTAAGTGCAGATACGACATTGGAGTCGTCGACAAGCATAAATGGTTTGTGCTTGTAGGCGCTTTATACTGTTCTGTCACAACTATGACAGACAGGTGCCTCTATTTTTTTATTCAATGATTATTACCCCGCTTAGCCCAAAGGCGCTGCAGCAGTTGGAGTTATAATGACGAGAAAGACACGTCATTTACACCAAAGATTCGTTAACTTGATAAGCGATTCAACTGACGGATCCAACACAGTATTAGGCGCATGACATAGTACGGGACGGCTTTAAGCTCTCCCATAGTAGAGTCCCTGTAGTACTCTAAATCGTTACTCACTTTTTCTAAACATGCGCTATGGCGTTTGCAACAGAAATTAAGGTGGTGACGCCCAAGGGACGGCTTTCAGCTCTTTCACAGCAGAGTACCGAGTACTGTAATTCGTTAAGCACTTTTTCCAAACACATCAGCAGAAGTGAAGCCAGCTTTTGCCACTGTCAAGATGGCCGAAACATGCTCTTTTCTGGTAGTGCCAACTTAAAGATCAAGTGGCTCTGATAATTGATTTATTGAATTGTGGGGTTTAACTTCCGAAGACCACCATATGATTATGAGAGACCCCGTAGTGGAAAGCTCCGGAAATTTCGACCACCTGGTGTTCTTTACCGTGCACCTAAATCTGAGCACACGGCCCTACAACATTTCCGCTTTCACCGGAATATGCAGCTGCCACAGCCGGGATTCGATTCCGCGACCTGCGGGTCAGCAGCCGAGTACCTTAGCCAATAGACCACAGTGGCGGGGCAAGTGGCTCTGATATGTTAGCGTAATAGCTACATTTGTTCCATATTAAAAGATAGTTTTTCCCGACAAAATAACACACGGAAACCAGTATAGATGACTGAACCTCCAAAGAACTTTCCCTTGAATTAGAGGCTTACGAAAGAAAATGAGTAACAATAACACGCACTTTGAGCACCATGTGACCCGAAAAAGTTTCCACAATAAACTTGTTGGGCGTTCGAGGGAAACGCTCCATTCATAACCACTAAACGGTGATACCTTATTTTGCCCTTAGTAAGATTGCTGCCGCAGCTGCCACATTGCCACAGGCACGGTTTCACTCCTGTGCAATCATTTCCACTCCAGCATTTTTTAATTCCTTCTTGGGCAAAACTAAGGAGGTTAAGAAGTTTTTAAACCTCCTTGGGCACAACTTTTCTGCCTAATCGCCGAGGCTAGATGTACGGTGGATCTACTGTCCTGGATAGGAAATATGAACTCGTTCATGGCATAATTTTTGTCGAGACGGCCTCATGATGTGTAAGGCTCATAATACAGCCTTATGCTCTCCCATAGTATAGTACCAAAAACTGTAAATCATTTATTCTTTTTTCTAAGCACACAACAAAAATGAATTACCACACATATCAGATTTGGTACGGTACTTTAGAATCTTAAAACAATTACCAGCTCGCGAAGAGACATAATGAGCTTGTGAAGGTGCTTTTTCAATGCCGGATTTGCTATGAAATATCTGGTAAAGGAGTTTTGACCGCAGTTTATTTCTACGAGTTGAGAGTAATCCCCATCCTAGTTAATTTTTCTTATTGCTGCAACTGTTTTTTCTTAGGTACCGACTTGAAGAAAATCTTGCAGCTCTATTTCATATTTTTTCAAGTTTGTCGCTAAGTATTCTAACAGGTTTCAACACTGCACAAGTGTATTCAAGCAACATAATAAATGTTTTTGGGTAAATCTTGCATTTGTTTTACTCGAGCGTTGCCGCATGCAATGTAAATTGAGTGACATGAAGTGACAAAGAATCGAACACAAAGCCATATAGTCCATACAATAATTTTGTGACTAGACGGGATTTGTTTTTGTAAGCGTGGCACTGAACCTGCCCTCTCCTACACTCTCTCCTACAAACGTGGCAGATCCGCCGAGCACTCTGGCCCTCACATGCCAGAGCACGCTCCTCCTCTTCATACATTCTCCGCTACTCCACTCGCACCACCTGCTCCGGTTAATAGGGGCGAGGGTAAGCGCGCGTGCCCGCAGCTGTTGCTATAGGAGAGGGAGTGAGAGCGCAGAGATAATAGCCGTCAGCGCGCGGACACCAACAGACGCCTTACATGCCCCGACTAAGAAATGCATTCGCATTTAAAAAGCCTGTGAGATGTTGGAGGGTTTGGTCACTTAAAGGAACTCTAAAATCAAATAACAATTTACGTCAGAGTGAAAGATCAATGTATGACAAGATCTTAAATAACCATATTATCAACAACAATGCCCGACCTACCGACAAATTCAGGTAAATGCACAAGAACACATGCGCCGCCGCAGGACATTCTCAAAATAATCCCGATGACATCATACGGGCAGCCTACAATTAATCACTAGTAATCGATTTAGCTGCACCAAGTAAACGTTACGTGCATAAAGAAACGCAATAAAATGCTGCCTGTTCCTTTCTGTTTTGATCATGGAAAAAACGTGACTGCTTTGCCGCAAAGGCGAAGCAGTGAACGCAATATCAACAAATTGGAAGGTCACGTGCAGGATGGCAAGCAGGTCGAAACGTGCCCCGTGTTTCTCACGCACAAAGCACGCACGAAATGTACTCACTGGTACAGATGGACGCGAGTAAGCGTCTCAGTTGTTACTTCACCCTGTCTGAAAAGCGCAGCCTTTTCGCGAATGAAAGATGTGCAACGATTTCAGCGACCTTTGTGAGCTGGGTACGTGTGATGCTCCCCACTGCAAAATAAGGGCGCGTGATCAAGCGTACACCCCCTTATTCCCTACGCGGTCCCAAGTACGCGTGAGAGATGAGAGCCACCATGCGCTCACTGCGCTATCTTGCTCATAATGCTCAACTCAAAACACAAGTCCCCCCCCCCCCCGAGACGTCGCTAACAGCGGTAAGTGGTAGATAGGGAAAGCTTGCCCTTTGAAAGTGCACGGAGAGATTAAAGAACCCCAGGTGGTCAAAATTTCCGGAGTCCTCCACTACGGCGTCTCTCATAATCATATGGTGGTTTTGGGACGTTAAACCCAACATATCAATCAGAGAGAGAGAGAGGAAAGACAAAGAGGTTAACCAAGCTTGGCTCGGTTGGCTACCCTACACTTACTGTGGGGGAAAGGGAGAATATTAGAAAGGAAAGAGACAGAAAAGAAGAGGACTAAGAAAGAGAAGGATGAATAGTCAGCTCGAGACTATACAGAACGGTCTCACGCTGTTTTTCACAAGCTGTCGTGAAGTCTGGTTGTCCTTGAAAAGTACAAAAGGACTTTCGTGGCTTTGCGCGTATGGGAAAGTGTCGACCAAGGCCCCAGGATCTTCTGTTCTGTAAGCGGCCGTGAATTCAGCTGACAGAGCTTGGCTTCTATAATACGTCGTTCAGACTGGTATGCTGGTGTACCAGCCCGAGAGGTACCCCACGGTGGCAATATATATATATATATATATATATATATATATATATATATATATATATATATATATATATATATATATCTATATATATATATATATATATATATATATATATATATATATTTATATATATATATGTATATATATATATTAAAATAGAGGTGTTGTACGTCGAAAAAGGTCCAGACGCAGCTTGGCAAAATGAGCTTTAACAGGCAGGTCTGGCTAATGGCGAACAGCGTGCGCGAGCTACTACTGCAGCCACCGATCATCGTCGTCTTCTTCATTGCCATCACAGCGTCCGTAATTCAGATTCATTAATTCATTACAATTAATCCCCGCGAAATAAGGAGCCATCCTGGCGACCTATGGACAAGTAAACACGGGAGGGTCGTAGCAGGGCTTAAGTCTCGAGACGTGGACAATTTCCTGGCCACGACGACGTTGGTCAGAAGATGGTTCCAGTGGCTCGATGAGATAATTCACCGGTGACGTTTTTTGTAGCGCACGATATGGGCCGTGATACTTGAGGACCAACTTGGTAGAAAGGCCAGGTGTAGCCGAAGGGACATGCAGCCAGACGAGTGAACCTGGATCGTAGGAAGTAGTGTTAATTGATGCGTCATGGTGGTGTTTTTGGCGTCCTTGGTCTTGAGTTGTGAATGATCTTGCCGGTTGGCGGCATTCTTCAGCGTATGTAGCGGCTTGAGACAAAGTCGTGGACTCTGAGGAGTCAGGTTTGTACGAAAGGATGGTGTCCATAGTGCAAGAAGGTTCGCGTCCGTAAAGGAGGAAAAAAGGAGAGAACCCAGTAGTGCTTTGAACGGCGGTATTATAAGCGAACGTGATAAACGGGAGCACTCGGTCCCAATCGGAGTGGTCTGACGAGATATACATAGACAGCATGTCACCAAGGGTAGCGGTTGAAGCGCTCTGTCATTCCATTGGTCTGGGGATAATAGGCGCTTGTAGTGCGGTGAACGACGTGGCACTCACGCAGCAATGCTGTGATGACGTCTGACAAGAATACGCAACCACGATCACTCAGTAACTCCCGAGGTGCTCCATGCCGTAATACGATGTTGTGAAGAACGAAAGTCGCAACGTCCTTTGCTGTAGACGAGGGAAGGGATGAAGTTTCGGCATACCGCGTGAGATGGTCGACGGCAACTATGATCCAGTGGTTACCGTCAGCGGTGTTGGGAAGGGGACCGTAGATATCGATGCCGACGCGGTCGAATGGTCGGGACGGGCATGGTAAGGGTAGCAAGGTACAGCTGGCGTGACAAGGGGGGAGTTTTTCGTCTATGGCACGTCGAGCAGGCCCGAACGTATTGTCGTATAAAACGGTACATGCCACGCCAGTAATATCGGAGACGTATGCGAGAATAAGTCTTCAAGAAACCTGCGTGGCCACATTGGGGGTCGTCATGAAACGTGGAACAAATTTCGGATCGCAGATGACGTGGAATCACGAGTAGCCACTGACGTCCACCGGGTGCGTAGTTGCGTCGGTACAGCACGTCGTCGCGACTGGCGAAGTGCTCGACTTGCCGACGCAATGTGCGAGAAGGGGGGGAAGCCGTGTGCCCAGCCAGGATGTCTAGAATTGAAGCAACCCAAGGGTCCTTGCGTTGCTCAGATGGCATCTCAGCGATGGTGACGGCAGTGGCATCACAGGTTAGACTTTCGCAGCAGTCCAGGTCAGGGGGTAGCGGCGAACGAGATAGGGCGTCTGCGTCCGAATGTTTTCGGCCGGAGCGATAGGCCACGCGAATATTATATTCTTGGAGGCGTAATGCCCTTCGGGCGAAGCGACCGCTTGGATCATTCAGTGACGACAACCAGCAGAGGGCGTGGTGGTCAGTCACGACGTCAAAACGGCGCCCATACACGTAAGGTCGAAATTTCTCTATCGCCCAAATAATGGCGAGACATTCCTTTTGAGTGACTGAATAGTTGGTTTCGGCTTTGCTAAGAGTTCAGCTTGCGTAGGCAACCACGTACTCTTGGAAGCCGTCTTTCTTCTGTGCAAGAATAGCACCTAGCCCGACACCACTAGCGTCAGTGTGGATCTCTGTGGGTGCCGATGGGTCGTAGTGTCGCAGAATAGGCGGCGACGTGAGGAGGCGGCGCAGTTCATTGAAAGAATCGTCACAGGTGGCAGACCAGGCGGAAAGGTCTCTAGAGCCGGCGAGGAGCTTGGTCAAAGGAGCGATGATCGTCGCGAAATTGCGGACGAAGCGCCGGAAGTAAGAGCAAAGGCCTATGAAGCTTCGGAGCTCTTTCATGGTGGTCGGTTTGGGAAACGCTGAAACGGCTGTAAGTTTGGCAGGGTCAGGAAGAATGCCGTCTTTTGAAACCACGTGGCCAAGGATCGTAAGCTTTCGAGCCGCGAAATGGCACTTCTTCAGATTCAGTTGCAGCCCCGCGGCAGAAATACACGCGAGGACTTTCTCGAGACGGGTTAAATGGGTTGCGAAATCGGTTGAAAAGACGACAATGTCATCTAAATAACAAAGGCAAACGTTCCATTTGAGTCCTCGAAGGATAGAGTCCATCATCGAAAGTAGCTGGTGCGTTGCAGAGGCCGAAGGGCATGACTGTGAATTCGTAAAGCCCGTCGGGCGTGATGAAAGCAGTTTTTTCACAATCGGCCTCTGCCATGGGTACCTGCCAGTATCCAGAGCGCAGATCTAAAGAAGAGAAAAATTCGGCTCCCTGTAGGCAGTCCAAGGCATCGCCAATGCGTGGCAGCGGATAGACATCCTTGCGCCTGATTCGGTTGAGACGCCGGTAGTCCACGCAAAACCTGATGAATCCGTCCTTCTTCTTCACCAACACAACTGGAGAGGCCCAGGGACTGCTTGACGGTTCGGTTATGCCACGTGTCAGCATGTCGTCAACCTGTTCATTAATGGCACGGCGTTCGGTAGTCGACACACGATATGGACGCTGCCGTATTGGCGTCTCTTGACCGGTATCTATACGGTGAACAACAGATGACGCTCGACCTAAGGAAGGCTGATTGTCGTCAAACGAGGCTCGAAAACGCTGTAGGAGCTTGATCAGCTGTTCCTGCTGCCCAGAGGTGAGGTTACAATCAATGGACTTGTGGAATACATCTATAGGTTCATTAGCGTCCGTTGCGGGTGTAATGGCACAAGTCGGTAAAAATGGCTTGTCTGGATAGATCGGGTCTTCGAAAATACAATTTAAGGTCTCGAGGCTTCCCAGACACTCGCCGCGTAGCAGGATGTACGGACATGCAGAAACGTTGCACGCATAAAGTACCGCCGAACCATTGGAAACGTTGATGACGGCAAACGGGAGGACGATGGTTCGGTGTTGCACACTAGCTATAGTTGGCTGGAACAGGAGCGTCGAGTTAGTGGCAGCAGGAGAAAACACAGGCACTAGGACGGCGGACAACGGCGCGATGCGGACGTCAGCTGCGGCAAACACTTTGGAGGGACTGTGGTGGTCGATATCAAGGCACGGATTCGTCAACGTGAATTCAGCACGAGCGCAGTCGACGAGGGCCTGATGGGTAGAAAGGAAATCCCATCCTAGTATGACGTCGTAAGATGAACGTGGGAGAACAACAAAGTTGACGGCGTACCAAACATCTTTATAAAAACAAGTGCTGTGCACTGAGCTGTCGGCGCGATGAAATGGGAGGTGGCTGTACGCAGAGCAAGATTCGTAAGCGGCGTTGTAACTTTTCTCAAATCGCGACACAGTTTTTCACTAATTACAGAAACGACGGCGCCTGTGTCGACAAGTGCACGTACAGCAACACCGTCTACTAGCACATTAATTTCGTTGGTCGGACAAAGAGGAGGTCTTAGAAAGTTCGACGACGACGCAGTTCTTGCCTCCGGAACTGCGGCTGTCAGTTTTCCTTTCGAGTGGGGCTCGTGCGCCGATGCATCGGGGAGACCGATAGGCGACGGGGCGGTAATGACCGGCGAGAATCGACAGGGCGTCGTGGGGACAATGAGTCGGTGATAGGAGAAGATGGTCGCCGGGGATTCTGGGCAGCCTGGTAATTTGCAGAATTCCCGTGGTCTGGAGGCTGGAAGTTACGACGGCGACAGTAGCGTGCTATATGTCCCACGAAACCGCATGCGAAACATATGGGCCGATTATCCAAGGTGCGCCATGGGTTAACGACAGAAGGTGCAGGGGGCGAAACGGGATGGGGTGCCGTGTATGTAGGCAGCGTCGTAGGGTAGGAGGATCCGGTGCCCCTGTCTGCGCCAGAGACAGGTGGGGCTGGGGGTCTAGCAACGACGGCAGCGTAGGTCAGCGGCGTAGGTACAGATGGCGATTGAGGCAGTGCCTGCGTGACCTGTGTTTCAATGACCTGGCGTAGACGTGGGTCTAACGATGTCACTGGCGCGGATGCTTCGGCCACAAGAGAAAGCTGACGCGCAACTTCTTCACGAATGAACTGTTTGATGTGGGGCAGTAAGACGGTGTGATCAGCAGCGACATCGTGCACGAGGGTGGAAACTTCAGCCGTATCTTCAGCGGCCCTGCGCGTCGAGACACGCTGCTTACGCAACTCGTCGTACTCCTGACAGAGCTGGACAACATCGGTGATGGTCTGTGGATTCCGAGCGACGAGCATCTGGAAGGTATCGTCGTCAACTCCTTTGATGATTTGCTTGATTTTGTCGCGTTCAGTTAGAGATTCATCGACGCGCTTGCAAAGAGACAAGACATCTTCAATGTAACTTGTAAAGGTCTCGTCCCTGCGCTGGATTCGACTACGGAGACACTGTTCCGCGCGAAGCCGGCGCACGGCGGGACGACCGAAGACCGCGGCGATGGTGGTCTTGAAGGCGGACCAGTTGGTGATTTCGCCTTCGTGGTTCTTTGAACCAGAGGCTGGCCACATCATCGAGGTAAAAGCGCACGTTTGTGAGCTGGTCGCAGGCGTTCCACTTGTTGGAAGCGCTTACGATTTCGTACTCGACGAGCCAGTCCTCGACGTCTTGTTCGTCGTTGCCGCGAAAAATTGGTGGGTCGCGTTGCCGGGGCACGCCAGTACAGTAGACTGTCGTTGGTAAGGCAGCTTGAGAGGGCCAGGGGCAGTCATGGTGAACGGTGAGGGTCGCGTCCGATTGCGAAGTTCCAGGTTGATGGGAACCCCGGCTCCTCCGGCTCCCCGGCTTAAAATAGAGGTGTTGTACGTCGAGAAAGGTCCAGACGCAGCTTGGCAAAATGAGCTTTAACAGGCAGGTCTGGCTAATAGCGAACGGCGTGCGCGAGCTACTACTGCAGCCACCGATCATCGTCGTCTTCTTCATTGCTATCAGAGCGTCCGTAATTCAGATTCATTAATTCATTACAATATATATATATATATATATATATATATATATATATATATATACGGTTGCATGACATCGACAGCAAAATTTAGCCGAGAGTGTCTACATAATTGCTGTCACAATAAAAGAATCACCGCACGTTACTATGGGGAACGGCACGAGTTTTTCGAAAATGTAGTTTTTGCGTAGTTACACTAAATAGGTGGTGCCATCTAGCGGGGCGCGGTTAAAAAAACTTTTGCGATTTCGGAGTCAATGATATAAAATTCATAAATAGCTGTTGCTGCTGCTATGGCTGCCACTACTTTCTGTTTGCGGCTTTTAGCGCAGTGAAGCTGGGCAACGTTGTGCACAGCAACAGGTTGACGTGAGCCGGTACGGTCGGTCCTCTTATTGAGGCGGGTAATTTAAGCGCGCTAAACCAATGCGGACCACTTGCACGTAATTTTGTTTCAAAATTGCCCCTTCTTTGGCATGAAAGTAACACTAAAACGTTTCTGCACCACTATTTCAACAATCAATGTTGACTTAATAGTTGCCTTTAGTATCCCTTTAAATAGGTAGGTCAGGTACCTACCTTTTTCGCACACAATCTTTACATTGACGCGCGAATGTTTGACGCCGTTAAACAGTAAACTGCCACGAATATTTAACAAAATCTCATAGGTCAACAGTTGCACTGTTGACATGAGAGTAGTTTCTTGCGTGGCAAAGTTAGAAGGTGTCACATTTGATTTAACTATCTATGGGGGAACACACAAGTGCGCGTAATTCGGCATGTTCATTATGAACTTTTCATGTGAGGATCATAATCAAGAGGACCAGGCATGCACAGAATATGGACGCGCTGTTAGGTAAGGCCATCTTTTGAGGCCATTACATTTCAGGAAGGCGTGGAAGTGCCAACCACCGTCTGCGTTCACAGCTCTAAACTGCCCTGAAGTGCGGGCCGTCCTTGGGCGCTGTTGAGACCGGCGAACCACCCTTTACAACGGGTGCTGGGATGGAAGAAAGACAGCCGCCTCACCTTGTGGCGATTAGTAAGAGCGCGAAGACATCAGGCTCTTTTAGGGGCGAAGCTTATTAAAGCGGCACCCGTTCATCCCTCGTAGTAGTCGTAGTAATAGTAGGGTGTAACCAGTCTTACGTTTTGACCTGCAGGGTGGTTCCGGTGGGAGATTTCTCCTGTGCGTTGTTGAACAGTAAAAAATTCGCAGCGTGCCCGTTAACTAACAGCCGAATTTTCCTGTCTCTCATTCCCCATTAGCAGCCATTGGCATGTACATTGAGCACTATCTGACAAGAAAGGGTTGCTACGTAATACTCGCAGGGCGTAACCCCCTAGGTTTTAGAAATGTTATGCGAGCGTTGGGCCGCAGTGCCACGAATACAGTGAACTAGTATACACCATGAACCTGAGGTGCTTAATGGTGGGAAGTAGACAGGAAGCGCAAGCCGTAAGAAAGTGTGCATCTGCCACTTTTTGTTTATTCTTTGGAATGTCGGCTGGATAGCGGTGCTTCTATATGGGGAATATATGATGAAAAGATGCGAGATTGTGGTACTTTGAGTGTTGAATAGGTGGACGAACGGACACGCAGACAGATGCATGAACGGACGCACGTATGGCTGCACGAACGGATGGACGCATGAACGGAAGCAGGCGCGGGTGCATTGACGAATGCAGGGACGGACGCACAGATGGACGTGCGGACAAATGCACGCACGGACGGGCGGATGGACGCAGAGACGGCCACACAGACGGACGGAAGCAAGAACGATTGGTCGGACGGATGCTTCGCCCTACTCTCCATCATTTACTCTGAGGATATGCTGACATTTTTTTCATGTACTGAAAAGTGCGTTGTAACTACTCGACACTGTCACTGGGTCCTGCGCAGAAATGTGACACGTGGCGCCAATGTGCCCCAGGAAGGCCACAACGCCGAGTTTCCGCTCAAGACGGACCTCAGACGAGAACGCTGTGCGTGTGTGACTGATAGGTCCCCGACCCTCAAGCCAACGCCAGATGTTCAAGCACATGCCATTGGAGTTACCTGACCTGAGACCCCCGTTTGACTACGTGGGGACGATGTGAGCCCGTCGGGATGTGATGAGCCCGTCATGTTGCCTGAGCGGCGACACGACGGGCTCGTCACATCCCGTTTGCTGGCGGCATGACTCACCGAAAGCAAAAGTTTCGTAGGAACAATACATGTTTTTATTGTGCATGAGTGTGTTTGTGTGTGTGTGTGCGCATGTGTGTGCGTGTGCGTTCGCGTGCGTTCGCGTGCGCGTGCGTATTTTTTGGAGACTGTCGACAAAATGACTCTGAAAAGTGACGAATTGATTGGATGAAAACGTCGTCCCCTGTTTTATTGGCCGTCGTCTAGCAACTGCGAATAGTGTAAAAGCAGCAGGCAAATGTCCGAGGAGAAGCTTGCCTTTTTCGAATAACCTTTCTCTCTCTCTCTCTCTCTCTCTCTCTCTATATATATATATATATATATATATATATATATATATATATATATATATATATATATATATATATATATATATATATATATATATACCTCTTGTATTTGCCATCGGCTCTTCTGTCCGGTTCTCTCCAACAGCAGAGAAGGCAGAGTTTGCGACAGCCTGCTTTGACGCGAGGAGGCTGCGGTAGTCGGCGAAGCCTCAACCTCAACAACACACGTCGAGTCTTCATGGCTGTGCATACAAGCTAAATAAGAAATTTATGACAAGTAGAAATTTCATCGTGTGGATTAAAGTTAATTGCGCATGACTTAAAAATGAAACATTGAGAGAAAGGAAAGCTGTCTCTCACCATCACCATAAACATGAAAACCACTCTCAATCTTCTGTGCTTTCAACCACTTTTTCGTGCTTGGTAAAGTGATTCTGCAATAGAGATATATGCCTGCGTGGCTGCTTTCATATCGAAAACTATCGGCCCCCGAAAATTTTGTCAGTGACACGCTCGTCATAATTTAGCTACAAATATTCCTTTGTTAGAAACGATAAGCATTTATTGTCAAATGCCTGCTTGCACAGCAGAAAGAAATGTCGTCCTGGCCTTGTCAGTAAAAGGGAGGCTAAGCCAAATTTGGTGTGCGTGGGCGACATGCTACTTTCATATCTTCTTTCGATTCCTTTCCTAATTTCTGTCTACCTTCCTTTCTTATCTCGCTATCTTTTTTATTTATTTTTTCTTCTTCTTTCGCTATTTCTTACCATACTTATTTCGTTCTGTCTTGCTTCCTTTCAGATTGCCAATGCACCTTTTCAGCGGCTTTTTTCCTTGATGCCAGCAATCGAGCCGTTATGCAGTTGCTTAGCAGCGCAATATTTTAGTTGCTCGGATCGCGACTTACTATTATGTGACTTACTACATATTTCGGGGGCGAAGCTTCCTATGCCATGGGTCATGCGTCCGCGATGTATGTAGTCGTCGTAGTAGTAGGCCTCCAAGGCTGGACTAGAGGAGCGGCACGCGCGCACTT
Source organism: Rhipicephalus microplus (assembly GCF_043290135.1). Lineage (NCBI taxonomy): Eukaryota > Metazoa > Arthropoda > Arachnida > Ixodida > Ixodidae > Rhipicephalus > Rhipicephalus microplus. The sequence goes on from NC_134704.1 coordinate 85,315,461, forward strand.
TGTTCAGTTGAGGAGGAAACTCGCACACGTTAATCATAAATAAGAAGGGAGTTGTTTCTGAATAAATAACCTACAGAGCGAGTATGACTTATTCTCCAATAAAATTTGCCCTGAATTTGATGCTTACAAAAGAACAGTAGTATCAGAAGGACGCATCTTGACGCGCTTTCTGACCTGCAAGGGTTGACACGTTAAACTCGCTGTGCGTAACCTTCTTGATGTTAGCAAGGTTCAGTGACGGTTGGGCCGCAGTGCCAAAAATATAGTGAATTAGTATTTAGTGGATTATAGCCATGAACTAGAGGCAGTGAAAGGTTAGAAGTAGGCACGAAGCGCAGGTCGTAAGAAAGTGTCCGAGTGCCACCTCTTGTTTAGTCCTTGGAATGTCCACTGGACGGGGGTACTTCTATACGCTGAAGAGAGAGAGATGGAATAAAATGAAGGAAAGACAGGGAGGTTAACCAGAAATTGGAGCATCTGGTTTGCTACCCTCCACTAAGAGAAGAGAGAACAGGCAAGAAAGATGGGAAATAAAGCGAAGAGCAAAATAGACACGTGAAAAAGAGAAAAAGAAGTGAGCTGGGGTGCTATAGCCTATTCAATAGGCCACTACTACGCAGAAAATTTAATAAGGCATTCACTGATTTTCTGTGCAAAGACAGATTATGTCGCCTTTCAAGCACTGAATGTTCTGACAAGGGTCTGTCATCAAGGCGAGCTAACGCAGCAACTAGCTGCCATCTTTGCACGCTGTAACGAGGGCAGTGACAGAGAACGTGCTCTATCGTTTTATCACTGCCGCAACGATCACAAGCAGCACTGTCTTCCATGCCGATTCGAAATGCGAAAACTTTGGTGAAAGCGACACCAAGCCACAGTCCGCACAGCACCGTTGTCTCGAGTCGAGAGAGCCTGGAAGGAGGCCGAAGTCGACGAGGCGTGTCCGGCCTATGCAGTCGCGTGTGTCGCAAGCACTCAGCGTTCCTATACGCTGAATATACGATGAAAAGATGCGAGAAGGCGGTACTTGGAGTGTTCACTAGATGGGCAGATGGATGTACGGGCGGAGGGAGGTGCATGGACGGACGCATGTATGGATGGATGGATGATTGGATGGACGGACGCGCGGATGGACGGGTGGACATACGAATGGACGAATTGACGCACGGACGGTCATATAGACGAACGCACGGATGGACGGAAACAAGAATGAACAGATGGACGGACGCTTCGCCACACTCATCATCATGCACTCCGTGGATATATGCTGTTATTTTTTTAGGGGCTAAGCTCCTTAAGCCATAGGCCATAAGTCCCCGATGTAAGTAGTACTGCTACTACTACTACTACTATTAATACTACTAGTAGTAGTTGTATTATTATTAATATTATTATTATTATTATTATTATTATTATTAGTAGTAGTAGTAGTAGTAGTAGTAGTAGTAGTAGCAGCAGCTGTAGTAGAGGTAGCCACCTCTCCGTTAGTCTTTGGAATGTCCGCTGGATGGCGGTGCTTGTATATTATGAATATATGACGAAAAGATGAGGAATAGCGGTGCCTTGAGTATTCACTAGATTGACGGATGGACGTGCGGATGGACGGACAGACAAAGAGACGCACGTACGGGCAGACGGGTGAACGCATGCACTGATGGACGCATGGACGGACACACAGAAGGAAGAACGAACGGACGGACGGAAGCACAGATGCACTGACAGACGCTTCGCCTCACTCATCATGCACTCCGTGGAATTTACTGTTTCTACTTGCCATTTTCCATACCTAACCTCCCTCCCCCTTTATGGGCACTAGCTCATGTTCTCTCTAACGAGAAATTGAAGAGAACCTTTGTCCTGCTTTGGTTTCCTAGCTTCACCACATGTTCCGTTTGTCCCAGATTGGGAGCCGCATAAATTATCCTTCGTCAGCCCGTTTTGACCACTACAAAATCATCCACCATTCGCGCAGATTCTCCTTAATCCCTGCCGTCATCTCTTGTAGGCGCACAGGGCAGGGAGGCACAGTCGAGGTATCCGGAACGAGTCGCCTGTGGGAGCAGCCCTCGACTAAGTGGTTGTGTTCCAAATGCTTGAACAAATTCTCCACAACTTTCCACCTAACCTGCTGCTGACTCCTAGGTCGTGGGTTCTATCTGAATATACGAACAGCGCAACCTAGAAATAGTCAGCTAACTACGGAAGCAATAAACAAGGACCGAACAGTGCGCTGACTTTCAGTTATGTCCTACCAAAATACGCATGTTTCCACGCTTCCTAGTTTCTATCTGTACAACAGTGACTGTATTTTCGATTGAGACCGATGTAAATGCTACACGCCCATTTGGTTAGACTTTGGCGCACGTCAAATAAGCTCGGGTGACCAAAATTTCTGGAGCTCTCGACTTCCGAGTGCCTTGCAATCATATCGCGCTTTACGCAAAAACAAAATCACAGCAATATTTTTTCATATTTCCTTTTTACCTCCCCCCTTTTAACTTTCTTATCGCATATTTGATACTAACCGCGTAGCTTAGCCAACCACACACTCTTCCGGGTAACTTTCTAGCCTTCTGCTTTTCTTTACCTTCTCTCTTCTTTACTTTCTCTTTTCGCCTGTCTTTATAAGTAGCCGAGTTTAAGGCCACCACTTCACGAGGAGCTTAAAAACCAATAAGAGTAAAAAATGGATGGTGAACAAAACTGACCCGAAAGAAAGTAAGATATATTTTGCCAGTGCCTGATTACGGATTCCCATACAGAAGATGCGTTTCATTATTCTGTTCCCGAAAAGGGGCGTACAATCACGAGAGTTATACAATTGTCTTGTTGGCAAAGTTACAATTTTTCGCTTATTTTTGCAAAGAAATAAAACAAAAAGTGCTGAATTATTTTTCTTCAGATTACAGTTTATGAGCAAGTGACGCTTGGTGCGGAGTGAATCATTTTCATTATGGTACACTCCATTTAGCACAAAGGAAAAATATACAAGTGTTGTATATGGTAAAAGATATATTTGCGAGCTTATTAACTTCAATCACATCATCAAAAAAAAGCGTCTGAAAGAAAGGTGTCGTGAGAAGACCAGGGAACAAAAACCATGTAAGCGTTCCAATTACTGCCACATTAAACTTAAGTCGCCCGAATAAGAACCATGTACTATTTATCCAGCAGGGAAGATAAAATAAGTTTTTTCGTATGTCTTGAAAAGTTTTAAAGTACGGAAGCCGTATATTCTTGCCGTATATTCCTCTGCGAAAACAAGAAAAAAACTGGAGTGTCATGATACCGCAAACTGAGTTCAAATCTTTGTTGTGACAGTTTGGACAGCTAATTAACTGGTTCAGGCTGGCAGGCAATTGTGAACTCTGAGACTTAGCGAAGACGCGCCAGCAACAGTCGACGTTGCGAAGTCTTTACGACGAAGCGTGTAGGAGGTTTCTTTGTTTGGTTTTGTTTTAATATTTATTGAACTTCCCCTTAGCAGCCTCCTGCCAGCTTTTCCTCGGCTTTCAGAGCCCGCGAAAAATGAGTGAGCACAAAGTCGGCAAACTCGCGAGAAAATAGGATTTGGTGCACCTCCTGTAATCAAACAAAACTAAAACCAGCTTCTGATTTTCCCCGCACTGAATCAGCAAGAAAGCCCGGTAGTATCATTGCACGAATTTTCAAAATCTCGTTCAAACTCGTATCAGCCAACTCATGCCGGGGTCTCTGTGTTTCAAAAAGCTTAACCAATCTGGTAATTCAAAAGCGCTTCTTAGTTTTTCTTGTCACAATACATCTTCTGAATAGCATCTTCGCATTACTTTATGCGCTTCTATATTGTAGAATACATGAGATTGTCCAAAAGACTTTTTCTATAAATTGGATTAACGGTAACTGTAATTGAGAAACAGGCTTCAAGATATACTTTACGAATGCGATGTCAAGAATAGTTCGCGACGCCAAAATGCCTCAGCCCTCTAAATCATCCTGACTTTCACCGGTCAAGCTGTCACTATAAAACAACAAGCAGGGCAAATAATTGCACATACACGCTTCAGAGCACTTAACTGAAGCAGCTCCCAAAGCAAGTTTGCCTAGTGATTCGCAAAAGGACCATCTTAGTGAACTTCTTTGAGAGAACCTACCTAGCAGTGTGCAGAATTGTTTCTGAATCTCTATTTGGCTATCTCGCAGATTATAATACACAACTTAATAATCTTTCATACAGCCATAAGGGCGGGGAGGCTTACATAGACTGCATGTAAGTAATGAGAGCTGGCGATTCACTGAACATAATGAAGTTCAGAAGTTGTACGTATTTCTTTCCTCACTTGATCTTCATATTATTGAAAACGAGCAGATAAGATTACGTCATTAAAGTTGTATAGAACAATAGAAATGGGTCCTAAAAACGTCGTTCTTTCATTCTTCTCACGCATACGACATATCAGCAATGTTCCAGCACGTACAGGCGATCCACGTTTTTCAATTTTCTAGCACAACTTTTCTGGACCACCGCCTGTCTCTTATCAGCTACTCCATTGTTCTTTTCGTGCTTTTTTGTCAATCAAAGCTCCCCGCCGGCACAGGTATATCTTGCTTGCTTTAAATTTTTAATTGCTTCAAAAGCACAGAGCGCGTGTTTTAGAAGCGCCCAGTTTCTGTAAAAGTGCCCTTTTGAAGTATTGCTGGAGATGTTCGAGAAAGTTGTTTTTCGAGAAAAAGGAAAAGTGCGACACTCTTTCTAGAACTTCTCTATACGTCAAGCCTAGGTCGTCTGCTTCAACGGAATATTGGTTACGGCACTCGGGTACTGACCCAAACATCGTGGGTTCAATCTCGGCCCCAGCAGTCATATTTCGATGGTGGCTATATGTTGAATGCCCGTGTAATGTGCGATGTCATGGAGCGCTAAAGAACACCACATTTCCCATGCCTTCAACTACAGCGTCTATCACAACATCGTCGTTGTTTTTTTTATGTAAAAACTCACCTATTATCAATGAGGCTTTCCGCCGTTGCCCGATCGCCATGTCTTGTACTTGCGCAGTACGGAACACAAAGTTGTTTGTAGCTTGTACTAGCGGCGCAAGGCTAATACAACATCTCGAGCAGCACACTGAAGCCACCATAATAAGGAAGAACATTGCCGTGATCACATATTATTATTATTATTACGTTAAGCTTTATTGGCGCAAGGGCATCTAAGGCGAAAGAGCGCCAGTACAAGTGTTGTTTCATTTCGGTTATTAGTTTAAAAATTAAAACAAAAGTTTAAAACATGATAAAAAATTAAAACAAATATCTACGACCCATTTAAAACACAGTGCATTTAGATGGAATGTCACTTTGTCAAAAAAATTCATTTTGTTGGCTGAAGTACGTGCTGATAAATTAGTCTGCAAGGCCCAAGACCCTCGCAGCTGAAGTCCTTGCCTGAGCAAGAACTGCGAAGGCTCAGACATACTTTTTATGCACCAGGCGGTACCTCACACTTGAGGCGCAGCCTGGTACCTAGGATGGAATGATATCATTGTTAAAAATTTCACTTTCCCAAGATAATGAAGAAGTCTCTTAAGGTCAACCACTGCATCAAGTGATAAAAACAGCGCTGGTTGAAGTGGAATATGATATCGATAGAGCTCCCTGAAATGGGTCAGTCGTGGTTGGTGAAGCACAGGACATTGTATGAGGACATGCACAACGGTTAGACTCTCTCCACACTGTATACATGTAGGTGGATCAGTGCCTGTCAAAAGGTGTATATGTGTGGCATAAGCGTGGCCTATTCTGAGCCGTGTTAGAGTGACTTTGGCGAACCTGTTGAGTTTTGGGGGGATAACTTTTCTCAGCTGAGGTTTTACAAGGTGGAGTTTGTTGTCGACTTCTCTGTCCCATTCAGCTTGCCAGTGGTTGCGTAGACCTCTAAGTACAACAGGTTTTAGATCTACACCCGGAACAGAGGTTACAACAGGTTTTAGATCTACACCCGGAACAGAGGTTATAGCTAGGGTTTGCCGACCAGCGGCTTCTCGTGCATTTTTGTCCACTATTTCATTGCCCGCAATTCCAGAATGACCTGGAACCCAGCAAATAAAAATAGAAAGTTTTAGGTTGTAGGCTGCATAGATTTCGTTAAGGAGCTTGTTGAAAGTAGGGTTCTTGCTGTACTTGCCACAAGACAGGGCCCTGACAACACTTAAAGAATCAGTGTACACTATATACTTTTGTATCTTGTGTTGTTTAATGTGCTGTATAATAAGCAGGATATCATAGGCTTCTGCTGTGAAAATGCTGGTATGTGTATGCATTGTTCTGGTGTCCGAGAACTTTTATCCATCGGCTGCACAAGATACGGATGTTTGAGACTTTGAGCCATCAGAGAAGAACGCGGTTGAACGATATTTGTGTTCAAGGGCCAAGAAATGTTGCTTGAGTGCACTTAGACAATTTTTCTTTATGATGTCTTTGAAAGACCAGTCACAAGTGATTGGACACTGCTGCCAGGGAGGGATGTGTTTTACATGGTCACTTTCCTCTAAGTCATTGAAAAAAATTGCAAGTTTTTTCACTGCAGGTCTTATTTCCAATGAAAACGGTGGGGTGATAGAGGGACGGTTTAGGTATAACTGGGTAGTAGACACATCGTTCATAAGTGTTTTGCAAGAGTGCTGCTTCAGAGACGTGATCTTAACTGCATAGTTGACTCCTAGATACGTGCGCTGATAGTCTAGTGGCCACTGATCTGACTCTGCATAAAGGCTGTGAATAGGGCTGGTACGGAAGGCACCAAGTGCCAGCCGGATACCTAAGTGGTATACAGGGTCCAACATTTCCAGAGCTATCCTTGAAGCTGACTGACATACTATGCATCCATAGTCTATGCGTGACAGAACCAGGCTTTGAAACAGAGATATGAGACAGTGCCTGTCTGTCCCCCGTGACTGATGCGATAAAATCTCTAAAAGGTTCATGGTCATGAGACATTTTAACTTCAACTGTTTTATGTGCTGGATGAACGTGAGTTTTGAACAAAAAATTACACCAAGGATTTTTTGTTCTTTCGCGATGACTATGTTTTGCCCATTCATTAGTATGCAGGGGTCAGGATGCACACCTCGTCGTCTCGAGAAAAGCACACTAGTAGTCTTGTCGGTGTTAAACACAAAACCATTCTCGTCAGCCCATTTTGCAAGTCGGTTAACACCTAACTGTATCTGGCGTTCGCATACAGTCAAGTTAACGATTTGAAACTAATTTGAATGTCGTCCACGTATACAGAGTACGATATCGCAGGTGGAATAACAGAGCAAAGAGAGTTAATTTCAACTATAAATAGTGTGCAGCTTAATACTCCTGCGGCACTCCGTTTTCTTGAAGAAATGTGCGCGATAACACAGTACCTATTCTTACACGAAACTTCCTTTCAGACAGGTAATCATTTAGGATGATAATCAACCTGCCACATATTCCGAAAGACAGTAGATCTTGCAGGATTCCGTATCGCCAGGCACTATCACATGCCTTCTCAAGATCAAAGAAAACAGACAGACAGTATTGATTGTGTACAAACGCGTCACGTATATACGACTCGAGGAGGACAAGATTGTCGGTTGTGGATCTAGCTGTACGGAAACCAGACTGGCACGGGTCCATTATGCCGTTGTATTCCAAGTAATAGACCAAGCGGCAGTTAATCATTTTTTCAAACACTTTGAGTAGGCAGCTTGTGAGGGCGATAGGCCTGTAACTATTTACCGAAGATTGATCTTTGCCCTGTTTAAGGATTGGTAGTACTATTGCCTCTTTCCAAGCAGAGGGTATTTTGCCGGTATTGAAAATCTTGTTGTAAAGTGCTAAAAGGCAGTTCAGGGTTTCATCAGTGAGATTTCTGATCATTTCATAGGTAATTGTATCAGAACCAGGAGCAGAACTTCCACAGGAACCAAGGGCAAGCTTCAGTTCATATAGTGTTAGTGGTTTATTGTACCCGTCTGATACAGACTTGTTCCGGCACAGAGGTACACTTTCAGCTATGCTTTTGTGTCCTAAGAACTTAGTGGTATAGTTTTCTGAGCTTGACATCTTCTCGAAGTGTTCGCCAAGAGCGTTTGCTTGTTCTTCTATTGTATCACCGCAGTTATTCACCAAAGGGATTTGGGCCTTGTCCTTGAAGTTTATGCACCCTATTATAAACCTTGCTGACGTCTGTGTAGGAGTTTATTGAGGATATATAGCGTGTCCAGCTTTCCCGTTTGGCTATACGGCAAGAACGCCTGCCATTCGCTTTGCAACTTTTAAAGGTTATCGAGTTTTCTGCTGTTGGGTAGCGAGAAAAAGTTCTCCATGCTTTGTTTTGCCGTTTTTTAGCAATTTCACACTCCCGATCACCATGGCTTTGTGTTAACCTTATCATTCCTGGACTGCGGTATGCACTTTTTTGCACAAGTAAGAACATATTCAGAAATATAGTTGGCCATCTCTTCTACTTCCAAATGGTCTACCTTTTCGATGTGTAGTGTACATAGCTCTCTGATTTTCACCCAGTTTGCGACATAAAAGTTCCACTTTTTAGGATAAGACGGCCGGTCATACTGTTGTTTTGTTACTAAAAGAGTTGGAAAATGGTCACTTCCATATGGATTATTAATAACTTTCCAATCTAAGTAAGGTAGGAGTGACGGTGACCCAATGGCTAAATCTATGCATGAATATGTATTGTGTGTTGTAGTGAAGTATGTTGGCTCTGCCTTATTGAGCAGACAGGCTCCAGATGCGAGAAGAAAGTTTTCTATTGCACGACCTCTCGCATCACATTTGGTATCACCCCATAGCAAACTGTGAGCATTGAAATCTTCAATTAACACATATGGTTCTGGAAGCTGATCAATAAGCTTTTCGAACTCTATTTTATTGAATGTTTCGTCAGGGGCTATGTAGATCGAGCAGATAGATATAGGACGGTTGAATAGAATAGCGCGAACAGCCACAACCTCAAGAGAGCTTTGTAGCACAATGTGCTGGCATGCTACGCTTCTTTGTGCAATGATGGCCACACCTCCAGAAGAGAAATTGCCACCAATTCGATCTTTACGAAAAACCACATATTGATTTAAGAAATCCACATGAGTCGACTTTAAATGAGTTTCTTGAACACAGAACACTTTTGGCTGATAGTCATTAAGCAAGTCTTTGATATCATCCAGGTTATTAAATAGGCCTCTGGCATTCCACTGTAGTATTTGTGTGTCCATTTTAGATGTGTTTTGTGTTGTGTGCTCAAAGATGGAAAGTGAGCTCACGGACCCTTTCCAGGGGCCATGACACGAGATTTTTTTTTTGGATCGGTCGACAGAGTCGCGCCGATCCTTAGGCGCTTGCTGCGCCCTCACGCTCGGAGTTGTGTCCATTGCCTCTTGCGAGGCACTGGACAAGCGCTCTTGCGAGCACTGCATTTCTTTTGAAAGCCTCGCCTCAAAAGACGAGGCCTTCGCGGCCCCCAGCCCGAAGGTTGGTGGGTCCTTCTTAGATGGCGGAGCAGAACTGGCTGCAACCGCCGAGGGGGCGGATGGCGTCACCGCTGGCTCACTACGCGTGTGCCAGACAGGCGCCGGGGGCTGTCGCGGCGCTGCCCCCTGACGCGCCACTTCGACAAAGCTGGTTTCTGGCAGGCAGGACACCTGCCTTCGTGCCTCCCTAAATGAAATGTTTCGTTTTACTTTAATTGTGATAATTTTCTTTTTTTTTCAGCATGGGCATGACCGTGAGTATGCGGCATGCTCCCCGTTACAGTTCGCACAGTGAGGAGAGTTTTCACAGGCATCATATGTGTGTTCTTCAGCACTGCATTTTGCGCAAGTTAGGCGGCCTCGGCAGTTCTGCGAACTGTGGCCGAACCGCTGGCATTTGAAACATCGTAGGTATATAAGGCCTCACTCGAAGCTTGATGTACCCAGCCTCAACGAAGTCGGGCAGTACACTTGAATTAAACGTAAGTATTAGGTGCTTAGTCTGGACTTCTTTGCCATCACGTCTCATCCTAATTCGTTTCACGTTGATGACATTCTGTTCGCTGAAACCCTCCAGGAGTTCAGCCTCAGTCAGCCCTAACAGGTCATCATCTGTAACAACACCACGGGTGGTGTTCATGGTTCGGTGTGGGGTTACTATAATTTTGGTATCTCCAAGTTTCACTAGATTAGACAATTTTTCATATTGTTTCTTGTCGCGGAGCTCCAACAGGAGGTCACCACTTGCCATTCTCGATGCTTTATATCCTGGGCCAAAGATTTCTGTCAAAGATTTCTGTCAAAGACTTTCTGTCTCTACGGCTTGCGCTACGGAGTGTAAGTAATGAGATCCGGCGACTTGCCGAACACAACATTGATGAGGCAGTTCAACGTATTGATTTCGCTACTTGCAACCCACATTATTGAGAGTCAGCAGACCCGATTGTGCCATTAACATTGTGTAAAAGAAACAAGCGAGTCCTAAAAGTTCCCTTTTATTTTTCTGACGCATATTGCATTCCAGCATGTTCCGGCAATTCACATTTTAAAATTTTTATCAGGACTTTTTCGGACCACCGCCTACTCCGTATACCAGCAACTCCGTGGTGCTTTTAGTCTCCCTCTTTTTTCACTGAAGACACCGTTTCTAACACGGGTAAGATATATATATATATATATATATATATATATATATATATATATATATATATATATATATATATATATATATTGTAGCGATGCTGACGCCGACAGGTTAAAAATACAAGCGTCTTTATTAGGGCGAACTTGTGCCCACGATTCTAAAAACTATGGTCGTCAAGTTCGAGTAGCCGAGTGGCACAGATCCGACTATCTTCTTCTTCCTCGTTGTTGGAGCGTCGGAACGCGTGGCGCATGCCAGCCGAGCCGGGTCTTGCTGGTGCTGGTGCCACGATGATTGTGGCGGGCTACTTGAATGTGGCGAACCTGTCGCAGCATTGCCCCCCTCCTCAGACGCATCGTCCCGATGCTTAAGACAGTGAAAAGATACACGCGCACTCTCATTCGTTTTTCGACGATCTGTCATGATAAGGCTTCACGCGGACTACGTGTACCACTTCCGTGGGATTGCGGCGTCTTGACCTCACGTGTCCAGCGGATCTGACTTCATAAGTGACGTTGCTGATACGGTTGAGTACTTCATAAGGGCCGAAGTATCGGCAAAGCAGCTTTTCAGACAGTCCGCGGCGGCGCACTGGTATCCATATCCACACTTTGTCACCGGGATGATAAAGTGCGTCACTGCGTCGCTTGTTGTAGCGACTAGAATCGACGTGCTGTTGGTGGCGTATTCGGTATCTTGCCATTTGCCGTGCTTCTTCGGCTCTTTGCAAGAAGTCATCTAAGTCAGGTGGATAGCTGCTTTCGTCCTGTAGTGGTAACATGGCATCCAGCGGGGTGGTCACTCTTCGGCCGAATACTAGTTCGAAAGGGGCAACGTGGGTTGTTTCTTGAACGGCTGTATTATATGCGAATGTTACGTAGGGTAATATTTCATCCCACTGTTTATGTTCAACATCGACATACATTGATAGCATGTCGGTCAGAGTTCTGTTGAGGCGTTCGGTTAAGCCATTTGACTGAGGGTGATACGCCGTTGTTCTTCTGTGATCGGTATTTGTCATGCGCATCAGGCATTGCATTAGGTCTGCAGTAAATGCGGTGCCCCGATCCGTAATGACAACGATGGGCGCACCACGTCTGAGCACTATGTTTTTCACAAAGAACTTGGCGACTTTGGCAGCTGTCGCACTGTATAGAGATTCAGTTTCAGCATAACGGGTGAGATAGTCTGTGGCTACGACTATCCATTTCTTGCCTGCACACGATGTCGGCAAAGGTCCTAGGAAGTCCATGCCGACTTGTTGGAATGGGGCATCTGGAGGGTCTATTGGCTGGAGAAGGCCGGCTGGTTTTACGGGTGGAGTTTTGCGCCGTTGACATTGACGACAAGTTTTCACGTAGCGCTGCACTGATGCGAGCAACTTAGGCCAATAGTATTTCAGGCGAATCCTGGCGAATGTTCGGCTCACACCCATGTGTCCAGATGTTGGCTCGTCGTGGCATGCGTGCAGAATTTCCTCTCGCATGGCTGTGGGCACGACTAGTAAAAACGTTTCACAATTAGGTCCGAAGTTCCTCCTTTTGGATGTGTCGACAACGCCTAGAAACGGGAAGTCTTCCTCTTCAGGTACACTTGGATCGACGGGAGAGCGTGACAGGCAGTCGGCATCGCTGTGTTTCCTTCCGGATTTGTACACGACCGTAATATCATACTCTTGCAGCCCAAGGCTCCATCTTGCTAGTCGACCTGACGGGTCCTTGAGATTTGCCAGCCAGCATAGAGCATGGTGGTCACTGACAGCTCTGAATGGTCTACCATAAAGGTAGGGTCGAAACTTGTTGATGGCCCAGATGACTGCGAGGCACTCTTTTTCAGTTGCAGAGTAGTTTGCCTCAGCTTTTGATAGTTTGCGGCTGGCATAAGCTAACACTTTCTCTTGACCATTTTGCCACTGGACAAGGAAGGCGCCGAGGCCGACATTGCTGGCATCGGTATGGACTTCAGTGTCGGCTGTCTCATCAAAATGGGCAAGTATTTGTGAACCCTGTAGTCGTTTCCTTAATTCGTCAAAAGCTTTCTGTTGTTCGCTTTCCCATGTGAAGGGCACGTCGTCTTTTGTCAGTTTTGTAAGAGGTTCCGCAATCTTTGCGAAGTTTTCCACAAATCGTCTATAGTAGGCACATCAACCCGAAAATCGACGCACTGACTTTTTGTCTCTGGGTGTAGGAAACCTCTGAACAGCGGCTGTTTTTTCGGGATCAGGACGAACACCATCGGAACTAATGACATGTCCAAGGAATCGCAGTTCTTCGAAGCCGAAGTGGCATTTTTTGGGTTTGAATGTCAATTTCGCTGACCGGATGGCTTCCAATACTGTGCGTAGTCACTCTAGATGTTTGTCAAACGTCAGAGAATACCACCACGTCATCCAAATACACTAGGCATGACTGCCATTTCAATCCGGCGAGGACAGTGTCCATCATTCGCTGGAACGTCGCTGGTGCGGAACAGAGGCCGAATGGAAGCGCTTTGAATTCGTAGAGGCCATCTGGTGTTACGAATGCCGTTTTTTCACGGTCCCGCTCGTCGACCTCTATTTGCAATATCCGCTTTTCAGATCTAAGGAGGAGAAAAACTTTGCGGATCACAACCGATCTAGTGTATCGTCGATACGTGGCAAGGGGTAGACATCTCGTATAGTTACACTGTTCAGTTTTCTGTAGTCGACGCAGAATCTAAGTGTGTTGTCTTTCTTCTTAACGAGCACTACGGGGGACGCCCGTGGACTATTCGAAGGCTGGAAGACATCATCAGAAAGCATCTCTTCCAGTTGCTTCTTGATAATTTCTCGTTCTTTCTGTGACACCCGATATGGATGCTGGCATATAGGCCTCGTGTCGTCTTGCGTTATAATTCTGTGTTTCGTGATTGACGTGCGCTGGACCTTCGAGGCACTTGAAAAGCAATCAGAAAATTATTTTACCAAGGCGTAAATCTGTTTCTTCTGACTGTCCGGAAGGCTCTGATTGACGGTTACGGATGTGTTGATGTTGCAGGCCACTAGTCGAGTGGTTGATGTCGTTAAGCTGCATAGTTCAGTCGCCATACAGAAGTCGTGTAAATAGGCAATAGCCGTGCCTTGAGCGATGTGTTGAAGCTCATTGGAGAAATTTGTGAGTAGGACATCTGCACGGCCATTCGTCAAGTGAACAAGACCCCTAGCTACGCAGACACCTTTGTTCAAAAACAGCCCTACATTTGTATCCGCTATGCCTTCGCGGTTGTACGATTCATCATTTTCTACGAGCACCATTATACTGCAGCGTGGCGGCACAGTTACGTCATCATGAACAACACGTAAAGCAGTTAGGCGTAGTTCCTCAGATTCCTCCACACGTATAGCTCGTTCAGTCGAAAACGACACGCTGGACCTACGCAGGTTAATTACGGCGCCATTAGCTCGCAAAAAATCCATTCCTATAATGAGTTCCCTTGAACATTCTGGCAGCACAATGAAATCGGCCACGTAAATAAAGCCCAGTATTTCAAGTCTTGCAGTGCATCTGCCAAGGGGCGTAATAATGTGACCGCCTGCCGTGCGTATCTGCGATCCACTCCACTGTGTCACAACTTTGTTTAGCTTTTTCACCATCTTGTGACTTATCACTGAATAATCAGCACCGGTGTCGACTAAGGCATTCAGCTCCCATCCTTCCATTCTCAACCGCAAATCTGAAGTAACGTTTTCGTTGCTGCACCCATCTACTGGAAATACACCTTCATCACCCTCAAACCAAATTGGAGGATCTTCGTAAATGACGTAATCAGCGGCCTCACCTCCACAGGTCGCTTGCTTCAGTTTTCCGGGTGTGGACTTGGAGAGTGATGACCAGGCTGCCTTGAAGGTGCACGTGGGCTGGATGAGCGGTAGCGCATAGGCGATGGTGACCGTGACCAGTGTTGGCGTAGAGGTGGCGAGTTCTGGCGCGTCGACAGGTACTCCTCAATCTTTGTTGGTCGTTCGCCGTTTCGGGGGCACGGTGCATACGACGGGAAGCCTCTTAATCCAGCCTGTCGGTAAGGACAGAATCTGTACAGATGACCCCCTTTCCCACAATGAAAACACAGAGGCCTGCGCTCGTGATCACGCCAGACGTCACTTTTCCTGGGCCTACGCTCCACATAGTGATGTGTGTTACGTGCTCCTGGGGGCAGATAGGTAGCTGTTGGTTCCCGTGGACGAGGTGCGCTGCGTGCCGCAGGTGGGAGAGGAGTCGTCGCCATCGCAACTGCTGCATTGCTGTGTACAGTGGGTTGTCTGACAACCTCAGAGTATGTTCGGATAGGTCGAACCGGCTGCAGCTGACGCTCTGGCTCTCGTATCACCTGCCTCAGTTCGTCACGAACAACGTCCGTAACGGATAGTGCAGTTGGAGTCTGGGGCATTTGCAGTCTGCTCAGTTCTTCTCTGAGAACTGATCTAATTAGCTCTCGCAGGGCTTCAATGTCGTTTCGCACGCCTCCGGAGAATACCTGTGCAGATGCGCAGTTAAGATTCCGGTTGTACTGTCGAGCCCGCTGTTCCAGTGTTTTTTCGATGGCCGTCGCTTCCGAGTAAAACTCGGCAACTGTGCTCGGAGGGTTGCGGACGAGAACGGCGAAGAGCTCTTGCTTCACTCCGCGCATTAGATGGCGCACCTTCTTATCCTCAGCCATGTTGTAATCCGCACGCTTGAACGGAGGACCATGTCCTCAATGTACATAGCAGCACTTTCGTTTGTGAGCTGGTTCCTCGATTGAAGAGCAGCCTCCGCCTTTTCTTTCCGGTCTATGTTCGCGAACGTAGCCACCGCTTGTCGTCGAAATACCTCCCAGGTAGACAACGAGGTTTCATGGTTCTCAAACCATGCCTTTGCGAAGTCTTCCAGGGCGAAGTATACGCGACGGAGCTTCTCTCTTTCGTCTCATCCATTCAAGCTCGCTACTCTCTCGAACAGGTCCAACCAATCTTCAACATCCTCGTACGAGTCACCGTGGAAAACTGGCGGCTGGTGCGGTTGGCTAATGAATACTTGTGCCGGTGTTACCTGGCTAGTCATAGTGGTGGCATCCATCGTTTGAATTCCCCTTGCTGTGAAGTGAAGAGGACTGAACGCAGGTGAGTCACCTCGAAGACGGCGACTTGCCCTTTGGTGTACAGGAGTCACTTCCACGGGGTTGATACGCTGGTCGTCGGGGCTACGCTGTCTTGAGCTCGCGGGGCTTCGATTCATAATCCAGCACTTCCACCAGAAATGTAGCAATGCTGACGCCGACAGGTTAAAAAAACAAGCGTCTTTATTAGGGCGAGCTTGTGCCCACGAATCTAAAAACTATGGTCGTCAAGTGCGAGTAGCCGAGTGGCACAGATCCGACTATCTTCCTCTTCCTCGTTGTTGGAGCGTCGGAACGCGTGGCGCATGCCAGCCGAGCCGGGTCTTGCTGGTGCTGGTGCCACCATGATTGTGGCGGGCTACTTGAATGTGGCGAACCTGTCGCAGCAATATATATATATATATATATATATATATATATATATATATATATATATATATATGCTATGAAGGAAAGCAGGGAGGTGCACCAGACAGCAAGTGTCTGGTTTGCTACAGGTAAATCTAGCAAGTTTGGAATCGTAAGTAGCTTCAGAAGTATACTGCGTGTGCAATTTCTGGTGATGACCGAAAGTAGTTTTTGAAAAAAAAAATCATAATGCGACACACTCTCCAGCGCTTCTGTACACGTGAAGCCTTGCGGTCGTGCGCCTTGGTGGAAGAGTGAACATGGTGCCTGGCTCCTGACCCTAGAGATGCGAGTTCAATTGCGGCCGTGGAGGTCACATTCCAGTGGTTGCGAAATGGCAGAGGTCTGTCAATGCACGTTAAAGAACACCAGGATTTAGGAGCCCTCCCGCTACGGCGTCTCTCACAATAATAGTGCTCGCAAAGTGCGTATTGCGCCACAGTCATTGCAGTGCAAAGACATGTGCGCGCCATCTGCGAGAGCCTTCAATGACGATGCATGTTTCCTAAGCCTGTAAGTTGAGCGTCTGTCTTGTCAAGTTTTTTTAGTCTATTCCTGTCGTTTTCCGCTTATGCATTCTAAAATGGGTGAGCTGCGAGTTCGAGTTACTTCGAGAAAGAATGAAAGGCTCAGTACAAATATGGTACTTCTTTTATTTCATTGCTGCTACGATCATGTTTTATTGTTCTGCGATTACGGACTTTAGTAGGCTTTACCTAAAACCGCTTTGCGCAAGTCATCGGGCATTGTACGCCAGGATTACTGCGGTACCTGAGGTTCATAAACAGAGGTGAACGTTCTCGTGCTCCGGCAAGTGGTATTTGCGACACTGCTGCACACCAAACATTGCCTGTTACCCAAGACGCATGCAGACTGCAGTCTCCTCGTGTAGCTCGTGAGCCCCGTTTGGTTGCTTAACATTATTTCTCCAGCTCAGGTATCCCGACGTATATCATTATACTAATATAATCTCTACGCAAGGCCATTGGATGAATCTCATGGACGGAAATACGCTAGTGGAATGAATGAACTTGCACATGCCTTGCTGCTACCGTTCAAGATGAATGTGCTAAAAAGAATGATTGAATGCAGCTCACCATTAGATGATGATGATTTTTGATGTTTTATGGCGCAAGGGCCATTTCACGGCCAAAGAGCGCCAGTTCATCTTACTAAATACATGGACAATGATTGTGATAAGCGGCTGTATAAGGGCCATAAAATTCCTCGCGGTAAGGCGGGTAAAAACATACAAGTAATAAAATCATGACCATGTCGTGAAAGGTGTGTGTGGTGTGAATAGATGACAAAAGTTGGTGATAATAAAAGACGATGGTGGATATGTATGGCATTAGCACAAGTGCCTCACTCGTTCATACCCTTGCGTCCAAGGGCCGTGAGGCAAGTGCTTTCTTGTGTAACCACCGCAGCAAAAACCTCTCTGGAGAGGTCATGCTACGGGATGCCCGGGTATATGATATGAAAACTATGAATTTCTTTAAAAAACGCTAACAATGATTTGTGACTAAAAAGCGGTTCCCTACCGACGAACATTGCATGGTGTAGAGGTATATGTTGTCGGTAGGGTAATGGAAAGTGTTGTTTTCTTACAGTGTCCAATTGTTTGCACTCAATTAAAATGTGAAGGACTGTCAATACTTCACCACATCTGTCACACAATGGTGGATCGCCACCGGACAAAAGGTGTGTGTGTGTCGTGTATGTGTGTCCTATCCTGAGTCTCGTTAGTATTACCTCTGTATGACGCGATTTCGATACGGGCAGCCAATGACCAAGGTGTGGCTTATTAACGTGTAGTTTGTTTTGTGTGTGTGTATCCCACTTGCTCTGCCAGTATACTCTGAGGTTACGTTTGAGAGACGGCTTAAGATCAGCGGCCGGGATCGATATGGGTGTAGGGGCAGTGCTTTTGTGGACGGATGCAGCGAGCTGATCCGCCCTCACGTTGCCTTGAATCTCACGGTGCCCTGGCACCCACCACACTAGAACATGTTGTTTGAGTGTGTATAGTGTGCATAAAATGGAGTAAAGTGAGACAAGAACTGGGTTTTTGTGTTTTTAAGAGTGTGCAGAGCCGTTACTACACTGAGGGAGTCGGTATAAATTACTGCTTTTTGTATTTGTAATTGCTTGATTTGTTTAGCCGCCACAAGTATCGCGTAGGCTTCCGCTGTGAAGATACTTGTGCCTGGATGTAGAGGGCCAGCATCCGAAAAGGATGGGCCGACGGCAGCGTAGGACACAGAGGAATTAAACTTGAAGGCATCTGTAAAGAACTCAGGACGTGTGTATTTGTGTTGAAGTTCCAGGAAGTATGTTCGGATATGGGCAATAGGCGCATGTTTTGTAACTTCTAGAAAAGACACATCGCAGTCTATAGTCTGCCGTTGCCACGGTGGCGGGTATGCTACAGGAGCCATTAAACTGTGTTCGAGTGACACTCCAGTGTCCTCAGCTAGACCCTTCAGGCGAACTGAGAAGGGCTGCCTCATTGAAGGCCTGTTTTGAAAAAGAATGGAGCTCGACAAGTCATTAATAGTAGAGTATGAGGGATGCCTCTTGTCTGCTTTCACCTTAAGGAAATATACAAAGGACATGTAGGTTCTTTGCAGATGAAGCGACCACTCATTTGACTCCACGTAAAGGCTTTCTACGGGGCTGGTGCGAAAAGCACCCGTAGAAAGGCGGATGCCCGAACGGTGCACGGGATCCAGCATCTTCAAAGCACTTTGAGTCGCAGACTGATAAACAATGGCCCCATAATCTAAGCGGGTGCGAATGAGGCTTCTATATAGGTTCATGAGACATTGTCTGTCACTACCCCACCTAGTACGTGACAACACTTTTAAAATATTCATGGCTTTTAAACATTTTGTTTTTAGATACTTGATGTGCGGTACGAAGGTCAACTTGTTGTCCAAGATTAATCCTAAGAATTTATGCTCTGTATTAACAGACAGACGTTGACCGTTCAGTTCAATGTCGAGTTCTGAGTGCATGCCTCTCTTTCTGGAGAACAGGACACACGTGCTTTTTTGTGGGTTCAGTCGGAATCCGTTTTCCTCTGCCAATTTGGAGAGCTTGTTTAAATCTAACTGAACCTGCCGCTCACACATTGCCAGATTGCAAGACCTAAAGCCAAGCTGGACGTCATCGACATATGTACAATAAAACATATTGCGAGGGATGGTCAAGCGCAAGGAATTCATTTTTATGACAAAAAGTGTGCAGCTAAGCACACCACCTTGTGGCACGCCTGTTTCCTGGACAAATGTTTGGGAGAGCACACTGCCCAGACGGACACGGAATGTCCGGTTTGACAGGTAACTTTTGATTATGTGAAACCTTCTTCCGCGCACGCCAAGGTGGGATAGGTCTCTTAGAATTCCAAAATGCCATGTTGTATCATAAGCCTTTTCGATATCGAGGAACACAGAGAGAAAATATTGTTTATGAACGAAGGCGTCTCTGATCTGTGCCTCGATACGAACAAGGTGGTCTGTCGTGGATCTACTCTCTCGAAACCCGCACTGGAATGGGTCGAGCAAATTGTTTGTTTCAAGAAAGTGTACAAGTCGGCAGTTTATCATTTTTTCGAAGACTTTGCACAAGCAGCTTGTAAGTGCAATAGGCCTGTATCTTGAAGCTAAAGACGGGTCCTTGCCCTCTTTCAAAATGGGAATAATAATAGCCTTTTTCCAGGAGGTAGGGATATTACCAGAAAACCAGATAGCATTGTACAAACAAAGTAAGGTTTTTCGTGTTTCGATTGGTAGGTTTTTTAGCATTTCATACACCACACGGTCAGAACCTGGGGCAGAAGTACTGCAGGAGTTTAGAGATGTTTGGAGCTCAGCTAGACTGAAAGCTTGGTTATATGCCTCGTATCTAGTGGATATCTGTTCGAGTTTCTGCTTTTCTATTCTTGTTCTGTATTTTTGGAAAGTGTCAGTATAGTGGGACGAGCTGGATACCTGTTCGAAGCGTGCACCGAGGAAGTTTGCCTGATCTTCCAAGGTATCACCCTGAGTGTTTACGAGTGGAAGTGTGTGTACTTGTTTTCCTGCTATCTTACCGACCATGTTCCAGACTTTAGCCTCCTGTGTGTATGAATTAACCCCTGATAAAAACTTCTGCCAGCTTTCTCTTCTGGCCTGCCGACGCGTTCTCCTGCCTTGAGACTTCATTTTCTTGAAGGTTTCAAGATTTTCGGCTGTCGGTGAGTTTCGAAGCAGCCTCCAAGCTCTGTTTTGCTGTTTGCGCGTGTTTCGGCATTCAGAGTTCCACCATGGCACACGTCGTTTTCCAGCGTGTCCATTTGTTTGTGAGATGCATTTTGTTGCAGCATCAATCAAAAACGCTATGAAGTAGTTCACAGCAACATCAATGTTCAAAGTACAGATGTCATTCCAACCTAGACGAGCGATAGTATAAAACTGTTCCCAGTCGGCTCTGTTTATTAGCCACTTGGGAACACGTGGTGAGCACTCGGTTACTGTAGATGTGCTCAAAACTACGGGGAAGTGGTCACTTCCGTACAGATTACTGACGACATTCCACTGGAGTAGAGCCACAAGAGATGGAGATGCTATGCTTAGGTCTATGGAGGAGTAGGTGTTATTAGCGAGATTATAATAGGTTGGTTCTATTCGATTCAGGAGACACGCGCTCGACGAGAGAAGGAACTGTTCGATCAGTCGACCTCGCGCGTCATACCGAGAATCACCCCATAGCCTGCTATGCGCATTGAAGTCTCCAAGGAGAACATAGGGCTCCGGAAGTTCATGAATTAAAGAGTATAAATCACGTTTTTGCAGCTGATAGCTAGGAGGAATGTAAATACTGCAGATTGTGATCAGTTTATCAAAAAGAACCGCTCGAACAGCCACTGCCTCAAGGGATGTTTGGAGTTGTAAGTGTGCGCATGCAATTCCTTGATTTACTCTGATGGCAACACCTCCGAATGATGTCATGGCATCATCTCGGTCCTTTCGAAAAATAACGTATTTACGAAGAAAATTTGTGTGTTTTGAATTAAGGTGTGTTTCTTGCACACACAGCACTTTTGGCGAGTGTTCATGTAAGAGTTCTTGGATGTCGTCAAGGTTCCTGAGAAGGCCTCTGACGTTCCATTGTATAATTTGAGTGTTCATGGTGAATGTAAAGTAGTGCTGTGTGTACAAAAAGCGAGTGGCTGTTTAGACGGGGAATTTGAGTTCACTTAACAGGGCCGTCTCCGGGCCCTGTTATTTGCTTTTTCGTTTTCTTGGCGCGCTCCAAGGAGCCACGCCGCTCTTTCGGCACCAAGGGTGCTGACGTATCCATTGCCTCCTCAGAGGCACTGGATGCCCGCACAAGCGGGCTGTTAGTTCGGATTACGGGCCTCGCCTGGTGAGGGGAGGCCTTGAGACCCGAGGACTCTGGAGTCTCCGGTCTCTGTTTGGGAGTAGGCGGTGTAGTCTGGGCTACAGCCGCCTTGGGTGCAGGTGCCACAACCGTCGGCTCGGTATGCGCGGGTCGAAGGAGTGGCGAAGGCTGGTGTGGCGGTGCCCCCTGACGCACCGCATCAGCGTATGTAGGTCTATAGAATGGAGCGACTCTTCGCCGTGCTTCCTTAAATGTTATGTTCTCCTTTACCTTTAATGTAATTATTTCTTTTTCTTTTTTCCAATATGTGCAGGAGCGTGAATATGCGGCATGGTTTCCTTCGCAGTTTGCACAGTGTGGCGGTTGTTTGCAGTTCTCAGACACGTGGCCTAGGACTCCACATTGTGCACAGGTCTGGCGACAACGACAGGCTTTAGAGCCATGGCCATACCTCTGGCATTGGAAGCAACGACGAGGGTTTGGTATATACGGCCTGATAGATGTCTTGGTGTACCCTGTTTGAATGGAATCTGGTAGTTTACTGGATGCAACCGTGAGTATTAAGTGTTTCGTCGGTATTTCCTTATTATCTCTTCTGATGATAATTCTCTGTACATTAGTGACGTTTTGGCTCTTCCACCCTTCCAAAAGTTCTGTTTCGGTGAGTTCAAGTAAGTCTGCATCAGATACCACTCCGCGAGTAATGTTCATGGATCTGTGTGGTGTTACGGTGATCGGTACGTCACCAAACGTTGAGAGGCTGTCTAGCTTTACAAATTGTGCTTTGTGCCGAATTTCTAGGAGAAGATCTCCGCTAGCCATCTTCGTTACTTTGTATCCAGCCCCGAGAGTCTCAGTAAGACAACTGGCAACTATGAAAGGAGATACGGTCCTGGCTTGCTTTCCGGTTTTTTCACAGTGAATGACGTGGTAGTGGGGAAAGGTTTCTATTGGCTGGTTGAAGAAATTAATGTCGTCGGTGCGTACCCGCTTTAGGCCGGTACGATCAGACAGTTGAGGGAATGCTCCATGCATGCCGGTCTTATTTTTGTTCAGCAGCGTTGGCGGCCACCCACTACGGAGCCCAACAAGGGGACGCTGCAAGTTTGCAGGTGCTGAAAGCTTGCAGACGTCAGCCGTACAACACTGCCATAACCGAATGCGCCTAGACCAAGGTAGGCTATTTGCACAGGGTTAACCCTTGCCGCCAGGAAAATTGGAAGTAAACAGAAGAGAGAAGTAGACAGGAAAGCTAAAAAAGTAAGAAAGACGAAGATGTAGGGAGAGAGAGATAGGAAAAGGCGACTGCTGATTTCCCCTGGGTGGGTCAGCCCAGGGGTGCCGTCTACGTGAAGCCGGGGCCAAAGAGGTGTGTTGCCTCTGCTGGGGGGCCTTAAAAGTGCAATCACCCAGCGTCAGCTCAAACCCCAGGATCCCCTTTTCCCCGGGCACGGCAAAGCCACGCACGGCTAGGCGTGGGAGGGAGTAGAAACTCCCCCGTTAGCTCGGGTCCGTGGTGTCGCTACACACCAAACGCCTATTTGCGCAGGCGCCCCTGCGGGGGGCTCACCATTAGAAATACCACCTCGAGAACAACGGTCTTAAGTTGTAATCCCACCGTTAGAGTTGAGCAACTCTATACATTAGACTCTGAGAGCAACAAAATATAACCATTACTGAGAATACGCATAGCTTTATATCTCAATCCCATCGCGCTGTAGCAATATGTTCGTCTATTTCCACTTTTTGCTTATATTTTCGTCTAATGTTACGAAGCCCTGTGTTAAATGTCCCATTTGAAAGGTCTGCTTTATTTTAATATGAACACTGATGTTTTCTAGTTAATAACTGACTTAATAAAAATAAATGGTTTCATCTACAGGGTCACTAGGATTCGTTTATAAACATAAAGAAGACAATGCCGTCCTATTTTTAGGTGTGCTCTATAATGGCAATAAAACACTTTATTTCTACTGTGCTTTCTGGTAATCTTAACATCTATTCACCTACCACCTCATCACTGCTAAGCTACACTTGCGGATAAATTAATCAGGCTAGATTGAAAATTTGCGCAGGCTTCTTGTCTGAGTATGTCTTGATAAGTTTCACGCTATGGACCACGTGCATTCTCCGGCTAACTTTAATAAACCGAGTTTTTTTCACGAGAGGATGATTCGTTTGAACGTCGACTTTTAGATGCGGAGCATCTAATACTCGAGGCTTGTAGTGCGGCGCCGTCCGCAAGCTTCCTGCTCCTTCTTCCACCATCTGTGCATCCCTTCCTCCTCTACACACCGCGCGCGCTTCACTCCTCCACCATCTGTGCACCCTTCCTCCTCTACACACCGCGTGCGCTTCTCCTCTTCACGAACATTCGCTAGCTGTATAATGTAGCGCGCATGCGCCGTCACGCTTCGAGAACATCGGCAGCTGACGCGCGCGCATGCGCCGTCGCACTTCGAGAACATCGGCAGCTGACGCGCGCGCATGCGCCGTTGCGCTTCTCCCCCTTCTCGAACATTCGACAGCTGACAGTGCATGCGCCGTCGCGCTGTATATATACTCAAGGTCGGTGCTCGCTCGCTCAGTTGCCGCTCGTCGGTTGGTTTGTACGGCGCGTCGACGTCCGAGGTCGCAATGATCGACGTCCCTTCGACCAGCGCCGGCCAAAGTGGCATCTAAAAGCCATCGTGCTCAAAGTTCGTCGCAAAAAATAAACACCGCCCTTTCGCATACGTGTCGTACGTGTTCACTCATTTAACACCCCTCCTACAACCACGTTAACCAATTCAGCCAGCGACCCAAGTAAGTCGCACTTTAACACCCCGTTAACCAATTATATGCTCCGCATCCTCCTCAGTGTTCCCCCGAGGGAAGCTGCGGGCATTTTTTTTTCTTATGATTTATCTATCAGTCAGAGTGAGCGACCATCGCTATTAGCATGCGGCTTAAATGTTGCCTCATTTCTAAATGTTTTTTTCATCTTTTTCGCGATTATGCATTAGTGTAGTTCGTGTTTCAATTTCCTAAAATCCACTGGTGAAAGTTTAACTCGGCATCATGTGCTTCAAAAACACTGTACATTTGTACCGACTAATCAAGGTGACACCATAAATCAATCTTCAGCTTTACAGTATTAAAGACGATAGTCTTTGTTGGGATACTTCGGCTCAAAACTTATGGTGCATCCGTCCATCCATCCGTCCGTCTGTCCATCTGTCTGTTCATTCATCTGTCTGTCCATCTGTCTGTCTGTCTGTCTGTCTGTCTGTCTGTCTGTCCGTCTGTCTGTCCGTCTGTCCATCTGTTTATTCATTCATCCGTCTGTCCATCTGTCTGTCTGTCCGTCTGTCCATCTGTCCATCTATTAATTCATCCGTCTGCCCATCTGTCCATCTATTCATTCATCCGCCTGTCCATCTGTCTGTCTGTTCATTCATCCGTCTGTCCATCTGTCTGTTCATTCATCCGTCTGTCCATCTGTCTGTTCATTCATCCGTCTGTCCATCTGTCTGTTCATTCATTCGTCTGCCCATCTGTCTCTTCATTCATCCGTCTGTCCATCTGTCTGTTCATTCATCCGTCTGTCCGTCTGTCTACCTGTCTCTTCATTCATCCGTCCGTCCGTCCGTTCGTCCTTTCGTCCGTCCATCCGTCCGTTCGTCCATCCGTCCATCCGTCCGTTCGTCCGTCCGTCTGTTCGTCCGTCCGTCCACCCGCCCGCCCGCCCTCCTGCCCGTCCGTCCATCCGTCCGTCCACCCATCTGTCTGTCATCTTAAGCGGCTTTTCTCTTTGAATTTTATTCTGTTTAGCTTCAATTCCGAAATTTAACGACATCTGCAGCCCCCACAATTATTGCTCTGGTTTCTGCGTTTATACTTGTTCGTAGTTTCGATATCGAAAATCTTGCGCATATCTGAGACAGAACATCAACTGGTCAATATACTGTGGGTTGTCTATTTATACTATGAATGCTGTACACAAGTTATTCTAAGGAACGCATCATTTATTACACCAAGGTGACAATGCAACGCTATGCCTTAAAAGGCGGGTTTCCTGCACCTTGCTAAGGCGATGCGGTGGTGTTACCTACCCGCTGCGCGCATCGAAGCACTTTAACGCAGCGGCGCCCACAGAACCCCATTCACGGATTTTCTCACGCAGAATATCAGATATATGTTTTATTAACCTTCTCCAGACGGAAGATTATCGTCATTTGACGACATTTGGAGTGAAACACGCAGACACAGGGACAATTCGTTTTCTCTGCAGAATTCTGAAAAAGCACTGTTTACGAACTGGAGCCAGACTTCCCCGGAAGCGCATGCACGTTAAAAATATGACGTCGCTATGCGCCAGCATTTGCTGAGATTGCCTTCTGTAGAAGGCGTGGAAGCCAAGCATCTACCCGTATATAGAGACCGCTCAGCGTTGCGCTATGCATTAGGGCACACGCATTGAATTACAACAAGGCTTCTTTAATGTGTTCCACACTTGTTCGCGAGCCGCAGCGTGAGTGATGCTCTCGGCTGAGAAGTTTCCTATTTTTTCCTTTTTCAATGCGAAGCCTTTCTTAGCGAACTTCGGCGACAGTGAGCGTATCCATTCATCTCGCCGCCTACGACTTTTAGCTCTTCTAGCCGTTTCAAAAATGGTATCGATACCAAACTTGGCATGGCATAACATGGAGGTGGAGAAGGAGGATTGAAAGAAGAAGGACAGGGAGGTTAGCCAGTTCTCAGACCAGCTGGCTACCCTGTACTGGGGAAGGGGCTAAGAGGGGGATAAAAGATGAGAGAAAAGAGACGTTGATAAAAAGGACGGTCATCAGACATAACATGACTCTATGAAAAACATATATGACTAGTCATGACATAAAAATCATGACATTTATGTCATGAATTTCATGATTTACGTTTCATGGTCCTGCCGCTCTTGCGGTGGTTTCGTTCCCGTGGCATGTTGCAAAACTGGTATGGTATGGCATGATTGCGTGGCGAACACAAGCGACAGACCCTAAAATGGAAATCATGACATGTGTGTCATGTAACAACATGGCTACCTGCCACGCTCATGATGCGCTCACGGCCGTTTAGCTAGCGTCACACATACCAAATTTGGTATGACTGTACGTGAATGAATGACGAAGGTATGTGACTAGTGCAAGCATGATAATCATGAGATGCGTGTCATGTAACAACATGACTACATGCCACGCTCATAATGCCCAGGCAGCCGTTTCGATAGCTTCACTTATACCAAATTTGGTATTACGGGACGTGAATGGATGACGAAGGTATGATACTGGTTTAAACATGATAAACTTGAGATGCGTGCCATGTAACAACATAAATACATGCTACGCTCATATTTGCGCTCGCGGCCGTATCGCTAGCGTCACATATACCCAATTTGATATTACGGTACGTGAATGAATGACGAAGGTATGTGACTGGTGCGAACATGATAATCATGAGATGCGTGTAATGTAGCAACATGACTACATACCAAGCTCGGGAAGCGCTGGCGGTCGTTTAGCTAGCTTCACTCATAACAAATCTGGTGTTACGGGACGTGAATGAATGACGAAGGTATAATACTGGTGCAAACATCATAAACATGGCATGCGTGTCATGTAGCAACATGACTACATGCTATGCTCATGATGCGCTCGCGGCCGTTTCGCAAGCTTCAGATGTACCCAACTCGGTAATACGTGACGCGAACGGACCACATAGGTAAACGACACATCCAAGTATGATAATCCCGACATGCGTGTCATGTAACAACATGACTACATGTCACACCAATGATGTGCTCGTGGCCGTTTCGCTAGCTTCACATATGCCAAAAATGGTATTATGTGGTGCCAATGGATGACGAAGGTATATGACTGGTGCAAACATAATAATCACGAGATGCGTGTCATGGCAGAACATGACTACATGCCACCATCAAGGCACCAATATATTTCGACGTGACGCGGAGCCTGGCCTCGCCGGCGTTCATTTCATCGCGTCACGACGGCGTTACCATGCCAGGTGCCGGTTCTGCCATATACTCGCAGGCGGTCGCCGCGCTGCGTTCCTTTGACGCATGCGCGTTTCAGCGCGTCCAGCGTCCCCCCTTCACCATAAGAGAGAGAAGTTGTGTTGTCTGGGTAACGTATCGGCGCGAAATGCAGCATGTCGCATTTCGCGATGGTTGCCGTCGCGCTGCGCCAACGGACGCTTGTCACACCTAGCGTACAGTGCTGGCGTTTTGCGAACGTAGCGTCTCTGTGTCCAGCGTGCGCGTGCGTCATCGCTCATTCACAAAAAGGTTAGTTATGGCGTAGTGGGCACTCAACAACTGTTCTTGTAGTAGGCATCGTAGAATACTGTGAAGCGGCCTATGTTACACGCACTGTAGTTCGTTTCCTAACGGCACGGTTGAGGCGCACACCGATAACCGAAGGCAGGCTTATCAATTTAGAAAGCAATATGAACAGAGTCCGTTTATGCGTGATCGCATACTGCTTATCTTGAAGGCGAAGCCCAAGCGTACTCCAAAACCTTGACTACTTCGCTGTCAGTAGGAACAATGTCACTAGACGACCCCAATGTAAACATGATTCACAGGAGCAAAACGGCATGTGGCACAAAATCGAGCATGCTTGTATGCGCTGTATCAGTATTGTGCACGCCATTCCGATGCTTGTGGTGGCCTTATCAGTGCAGTTGCCGTGCATGTGTGCGTGTGCATGCGTGCGCGTGACACTGTGTGTATGTGCGCGCGCATTTTCTTCACACCTTCACTAGCTATTTGGGTGCTAATGGGAAATGAGAGACAGGAGCTTTCGGCTTTTATTTAACGCGCATGCTGCGATCCCCATTAGCAGCCATTGGCATGTACATTGAGCACTATCTACAAAAAAGGATTGATTGCTACGTAATACTCGCTGGGTGTAACCTCCTCAGTTTTATAAAGGTTTAGGGAGCGTTGAGCCGCAGTGCCATGAATACAATGAACTAGTATATACCATGAATGAATTCGAGGTGGTTAAAGGGGGGAAGCAGATACGAAGCGCAAGTCGTAAGAAATTAAGTGCTGAATCCTCCTGTCTCTCATTTCACATTAGCAGCCACTGGCATGTACATTGAGCACTATCTGACAGGAAAAGGTTGCTACGTTATACTCGCTGGGCGTAACCTCCTTGGTTTTAGAAAGGTTTAGCGAGCGTTGGGCCGCAGTGCCATTAATACAGTGAACTAGTATATACCATGAACTCGAGGTAATTATAGGTGGGAAGTAGACCCGAAGCGTCAAGTTATAAGAAAGTGTGCGCGCGCCACCTCTCGTTTAGTCCTTGGAATGTCCGCTGGACGGCGGTGCTTCTATATGGGGAATATATGATCAAATGATGCGAGATGGTGGTACTTGGGGTGTTGAATAGATGGACGAATGGACACAGACAGATGCATGGATGGACGCATGAACGGACGCAGGGATGGACGCACGAGCAGATGCACGAATGGACGGGCGGGTGGACGCATGGACGGTCCCACAGACGGATACATGGACGGACGGAAGCAAGAACGAATGAACAGACGAATGCTTCGCCCCCACTCTCCATCATGCACTCCGTGGATATGCTGCCAATTTTTATCCATCTTCGTTCCTTCAAAAGTTCGTTAAACGGACCTAATTAAACATTATTTTAGAACATAAATATTAGTCTAGCCAACTCCAGGCAACGGTCAATAAATCGGTCGCATCGTAATTGCTTGCGTCGGCATATTTTTTAACTCCGGCTAAATTTAGCTGGGGCGCCCTGTATATATAGGTTTACATGAATATAAACCTGTATAATACAATTTGACGACTCTACTCTGCATTCCTCTTCAGCTCAATATGCACAGCTGTACCTGATATGAACGACAGCTTCGATAAATACCCATTCGCATATAATCGGTTCGGGGAACCACAGAGCCCCCCCCCCCCCCCCGTCTTTGACTAAACTATATTTCTCTAAATTTTGAGCCCCAAAGCTTGAAGGAGACTTTTTTGTTTAGAAAAAAATTATTCCATCGTGGTGCGGAACGAATTATAGGAAACAGTGTTCAAACATTGAGGACAGCAATAAACACATGCAAACATATCACAAAGCACATGAAACGCCACGAATAAAAGTGTGGCAGCTTGGGCTAGTAGGTATGGCATGACGATAGTTATAGCGCGAGAACAAAACGACGACACAGAGACAAGAAGGACACTTCTTGTCTCTGTGTCATCATTTTGTTCTCGCGCTATAACTATCGTCAAGAATAGGTCGTGACATTTTCTCATAGAGGCAGATAAGTTGACGCGCGGATCGCCGAAGCATGATATAGCTTTCCCTTTTCGCTCTGAGGGTCGTGCAATCGGCCCGCCTCTCAATGCAAAATATTCGATGAAGTTAGCAATGCTACCACATTCAAGAACGCTTCCTTTTTTCATTCTCTCTACTTCTTATTTCTTCCTTAGATCTTTTTTGCCGTCTCGAGTATTACTGTATAGTCCTGTTGTCGTGCCTGATATGTATATATCTACGTGATGCCGAAACGAGATTTCTTACATAGCCGCCTATTTATACATCGCCCCCTGGTTGTAACCTCGAGGAAAATGTTTTTCAAGATTCGCGCATCGCTGGGGCAGAAAATGAATACCTATCGTGAGAATATAACTTAAGAAATTGAAAAGGGCGTCACGGCCAATATTTGCGCATGCTAGTCAATATCATGATACTCGGACTGGTTGTCTCAGTGCGAATCCTTTTTGTGTCTATATTTATCGCCTCGAACGTACCACTGTAAACAGCGAATATAATCCTCAATTTTAGTACAGAAGCATCTCCTTGAAATATATGTTGTAGAAACAGGTTTTCTATGTGGTCTCGATTTAATATTGCTGAGAACTTGTTGCACGAAGCAGACAGCAATCACGTTACATTGCCAAAATTATTTCACGCTATATATTATTGTTATAATACTAGTAATAATAACTTTCGTAGTTTTATGTACCTTGAAAAAGCACAATTTGGGTGACGCGCTCCGTGGTAGGGGGGTACGCAAGTTTAGAGCACTAGAGACTCTTTACAATGCACCTGAATCAAGCACACAAGTTCCTAGAATGTAGCCTTCATCCCAGTGCGACCACCCAGGAGGGATTAAACGCGTGTCTTTCTGGATTACAGAATACTTCGACGCAATCACGAATGAGGTTCTTAGTAAACTATGGTTACCCGTTAGAGGAACAGTTTATGAAGTGTTTTTTGATAGTTTTTGTCACATAGTTAAGATAAATGTTCTTGCCTGTTCTACCATGCTTTTGATTGTGCCCCGTAACAATCCTGTTGGTCCGTTAATGCGACCTTATATTTTACACTTGAGGGAACTCTGACACTAGTGTCTATGGGACCTGCAACGCAGAGCGCTTCTGCAAGCATGTGAATTATAAGTATGGCATGGATTTGCCTGGTCCTCGTACTTTACGTTCTTTTTGGTGTAGTGAGGCTTGAAGCTGCTTTGTCACAAAACTACCATTGGCGAATGCTCCGAAGTTGTGCTTCAACACTTTAATCTTTTAAGCTTACTATTTCAAATTGGGTCATGAATTTCAAAAGGATTCGTTCTTTTCTTCGAAACAAAAACCATAACACAGCAATAAACGAAGCCACTAGTGCGATTCACAGCCCATAAGTACGAAGACAAGGCAAACTTATGTCATACTCACAATTCCCAATGTCGTTGAATGATCGCAGCGTCAATGTTACTTCTACTTAATTTTAGAAAACTCTATCTATTCGACAGTGTTCGTACTCACCTGCAAGTCAATAACATATTTATTTCAGACCAGGGCAGTTAAGTTCTCAGAGATAAACCTAGGTCTTCCTTTGCCAGCTTACCAACCACTTTTCCTCCTGCACGTCCTTCCATTGATTTATTGACCTTATATCTAAGCGTAAGTAGCATAAATCATGAAATAGGATGAATATAGAAAGTGAGATACACGATGGACAAAGGCGCGTTGGCTAAGCCAGCTTGGGCAAACAATTTGGAAATCTCGATCTTAATTATAGCAGCCATACCAACCACTGGAACAGACTTTTGTCGCAGAGGGTCACTGAAGAATAAAATAAGTTCTCCAACCACTTTCCATGGTCCTTTTTCTCACCTGGGTTGTTGCGGTTGTCTCGCAGCACAAAGTTTTCGAGCTCATTTGCGTGCCCATCTGCGTGCCCAAAGCTCACCATCTGCGTGCCCAAAGCTCACTTTCTATGATGTATGTGAAAACACCACGCGGTTTTCCTATTGAAAAGGCGAAAAATTAAGGACGAAGTGCGATGACACATGCTTTGAGTTGACTGTTCGCATCAAACCGATTATAAATCAAAGAAGGACATACAGTGAGATGGCTTCCGCTAGCGAGGTATCACTGGAACATACTGTATGTGGGTTCTGTCTTGCGCAGAAACTCCGTAAAAGCTGACATGCTTTCTTATCGTGTTTTCTGTCTGGTCCTATATCCCAGGAGGGCATATTAAGCGGCGTCGTAGAACAAAGTACTTCGAGGATGATGGTCGATATCGGCTGCTCCTTTTCTGCTCCGCACAAAGCTGGTCTCTCCACACGGAGTGCCAGCTGTGATCGACAAGCTGACGCAAGTTTTGAAACTGCCTACCATATTTTAATATTCCAAACACGAAACCACATTATCTCGAACTTCATCTTAGCCGAACGGGTTGTGCAACTTCAACGAGGAGAGTTGGAGTAAAATCAGGCTAGCCCTAATGTAATCAATTCCTCGGTGTGTAATGTTTTGTATTTAACTCAAGTGGGTTACAGGGCGTCTGTATCCTGGCGTCTATATCTTCGCGAAATAATATTTTATTCAAAATGAAACAATAAAAAGAACCAGTGGATTGAAGTGAAATTCCGACACGATTGTTTCATGTCGTGGTGCACTAATGCAGTATGTCTGTCATGAAAATAGAGTCGGTAAACTCGACATGATCAGATGTCAAAGAAAGCATAGAAGAAACAGTCCCATTGAGTAAAAAGGAACCCGAGACCAGTAGCTCCATATGCTGCCATGTGCACTACCCACTGCGAAACCACCACATATGCACAATTATTTAAAAATATGACTTTTATCGCTCGCATAAGTCTCTGGCAGTGTTCTTCGTTGCCAGGGCAGCCCCACTGCTTGGGCTGACAGTGCCAAACAGTACGATTTCACACTAATGAGCTCCGATTGAGAGTGCTCCGGTGGACCGAACGCATTGCACTTTTCGTTTCAATATTGGAAGGAACATTGTAGTCTGTGAAATGCGACGCATGCTTGTACTCGGTTAAAAGACGGTGAAGTAACATGATTTCCATTTCAAGTTAGCGTGATCTCTCCTTGCTTGCACGAGCAGCTTTCAAATGGACTGACGGCGTTTCTCCACCACCTACGGCTTATAGTGCGGTGGCGTCAACTGAGAAAACAGCTGTAAGAATTGCCGGAGAAAGGCAATGATGTCGACGGATGAATGTCGTGCTAGTTGGAGTTTTAGGGCCATGAAGGACATGCCAGTACGAAAGCGAATGCCTTCGCACTTTCACTGATCAAGCCACGAACCACTGCCGCTGCATAAAAAACATGGTCCGGCATGCTGCATGCGTGCTGCCGAACCGGCAAGAGGGACCTAGTGCACCTCACGCCCACTCTGGTGCCACCGCTTCTCCCAGGAAAAACGCTTTCACACGCATTTCTACGCGCATATTAGGCTTGAAATAGGGCGTTTCGCCGTCGCACATCACAGGTTTAATTCTGAATCGTTATTAGGAGTACCTATTGCGCCACATATATGAACAGTGTGCCCTAGAAGGGCCAGTCATTCGTGAATGATAGACCTCACCACTCTCCATGAATGCTGCCTGTTTGACTGATCGGGGGGGGGGGGTACAAATTTTAAAGGATGGCATATCGGCCCACCGTAACGCACCGCGAAAGCGCAGGTTGAGCGCGCAGGGAGCATTTAGCAGGGTGATTCGATGCTGTCGTCTACAGGTGGCGGCGCGCGTCTGCTGTGGTGCTCGTCTGCTGTGGTGCTGTGTTACGAATAATGCGCATCCCGATACGCTTCTTGCAGCTGTAGATCGCGGAGGATTGCGTTCTGCTTTAATGTAGCGTCTTTTTTTCTTACGTTAGAGATGCTCAGCAGCACACAACAGCTTCGCGGCGTCGCACTCCTAAAAAACTCTCTGCCACAGATGCACGCACCAAAAAATCGTACTCCACCACAGAAAGCATGAGGCAAGCTGCCCCCCCCCCCAACACACACACACACGATCACACACAAAATAAGCGTGAGAAAGCACGCGAAAAAGCACATGGACACGCACGATTCCTCACGCAACCACATTGGAACACGAAGTGCCATGCACTTCGACGGGTGCAGAGTCTGTGCCCTCCCCCAAAGAGCAGCCGAAACTGTAACCTCTGCCCAGACGTTCTTGCTAATTGATGGCGAATCGACACAGCAGGCCTCCCTTGTTTTTATCTAGCGGCCGTGCACGAACACTGCCTCTCACAATCCTGAAGCGCCCTGCCGTAGTCCATGCATGAGAACTGGCGACAGTCGGCCTTATTACTTGGAAGCGGACACCTTACCGCCTTTCTGCTCAAGTTAGTGTGCTCTGAGAGGATGCGTATTGAGTATTTATTTATTTATTCATAAATACCCTAATCGTGCCAAAAGGCGTGTAAGAAGGGGGTTTACAACTTGAAAAAAAAACAAATATCTGTATTACAACACACTTGGTCACAAGACAGATGATTTCACTCTACTACAGTGTGAACAAAAAAAGAATTGGCATATAGGTTCTTTCTCTTCCGCTATTCTTGAATTTTAAAGGATGATCGCATCTTTTGTACAGATGATGCGGTGGCTTCAGGTACTTGTCTTTGTTAATGGCGGTCTTTTTGTGGTATATCTGAAAGAACATTTTCCAGCTCAATTTCCTCCTACTAGAAAACAGCGCATCCCATCCCAGCAAGTGTTTCATTTTAGTACAGCTCTCACCTCATTTATACCGCCTTCGAACGAAACTTGCTGCTCGGTTCTGTATTCTCTCAATTAGATCAACCAAAGACTTTTGTGGTTAATTCCAAGCACGACTCGCATATTCTGAAATCGGGCGGACAAATGAAATATGAGCAGTATTTTTTAAATCAGCAGGTGGGGATCTGAGGTCATGCTGGAACCACAGCTTGCACATGCACATTCCAAGAACAGACGCTCACTAAGTTTACACCCAGGTATTTGTACGTTGGTTGCTGATTCGTTTAGTAGGTGCAAGCTGGCGTCATCTTTCCGCAGGATTAACCTAATGCGCAGTCCAGGAGCATGTACACTTGTACAGCTACCACAAACGCAATCATCCTCATTAACGTTCCTATAGTCGGCATGGAAATGTGAGGCCAGGCATCTGCACGGATTCATCTCCTTCAAACGGTACTTTAGCAGCACCAGAATACTTCTATATTGCACATACATGTTTATTGTATACAGAAAAATTGTTTATTGGACCTACACTGATATAGAAGCGCCTGCAGAAGCAGGCACTCCTAAATTAATAAATTGTTGCGAGTGACTGTGTTTATTTACAGATGAGGTGAAAAGACGTTGTGAAATAGCAGCGTACTTCTGGGACAGGCCAAGAACGCTTCCACCCAACCACACAGTCCAGGCGCAGCTCCACTACTCTTCTTCTTCTTCCGCGTCCCGTAGGCTCGCGCATCTTCGTTTCATTTCCCCGGCGGCAGACGAAGCTCGCCGAGCGAGTTAAATAGGCCTATGATGGTACTGTTTGAGGCGGGCTACGTGAACAACTTGCGTAGTGCGCGAACGCCGGTTATTCGCTGTGACTCGGGCGACAACGTAATTCACGTCACTGAGACGAGTGACTATCACAAATGGGCCGGAATAGTTCGCTAGAAACTTACGGTACAATCCTTTTCTACGAACAGGAGTCCACAGCCACACGTAGTCACCAGGAGAAAACTCTACGGGGATATGCTTGGCATCGTAGCGACTCTTGCTGTGTTCTTGCGAAGACAATGTTCGAAGGCGCGCTAGTTGACGTGCTTCTTCAGCGCGACACAACGTCTGAGCGATGGACAGATCTTCCTGATGCGAGAAAGGTAATAGAGTGTCCAGAAAACTTTGTGGATTTCGTGCGTAAAGCAGAAAGAAGGGTGAATGTCCAGTAACTTCATGCTTGGCGGTGTTATACGCGTAAGTAACAAACGGTAAGACGGCGTCCCAGTTCCTGTGGTCAGCATCAACGTACATCGATAACATATTCGTGAGAGTTCGATTTGTTCTCTCAGTGAGACCGTTAGTTTGCGGATGGTAAGGGGTGGAGTGGCGATAAGAGGAGCCACAGAGGCGCAAAATTTCTTCAACCACATCGGCCATAAATTGTCGTCCACGGTCACTGATGACAACCCGTGGAGCACCATGACGCAGTATGACCCGTTGTAACAGAAAAGAAGAAACAGCGGCTGCTGTGGCCGATGTCAGTGCGTCCGTTTCCGTATAACGCGTTAAATAATCCACGCACACTATAACGTATCGGTGGCCCGATGGAGTCTTAGGAAGGGGTCCGAGCAAGTCAATGCCGACTTTTTCAAAAGGGGATGTCGGTGGAGGGATGGGCTGCAAATAACCCGCCGGGGCAGTGGTGGATGGCTTGTGGCGCTGACATATAGCGCAGCTGGTGACGTACTGTTTTGTGGTCTTCCACATTTTTGGCCAGTAGAACCTCTCACGTAGTCGATGCAGCGTACGTGTGAAACCGAGATGACCAGATGTTATGTCATCGTGCGCAGAACGAAGGACGACCTGGCGCAGGCTTTCCGGCACCACTAGAAGCAACGGGAGGCCATCGGCTGAATAGTTTCTTTTATACAGCAAGCCATTTGAAATTTTAAAGCGCTTGTCGACGGAGTTATGTGCAGCTTCGAGAAAAGGTTTCAGAGTAGGGTCGCGCTGCTGCTCACGTTTGAAGCTGCTGGTATCTGGGAAGTCGGACGAGACAGAAACTAAATAGTCATCAATGTCATTGTCGTCAGCATTGGTGTGCACTGAAGGAAGGCGGGATAAGCAGTCGGCATCTGTGTGACATCGTCCGCTCTTATAGGTAACAGAAAAGCTGTACTCTTGGAGGCGCAACGCCCAACGAGCCAGCCGGCCAGACGGGTCACGAAGTCCCACAAGCCAGCATAGTGAGTGGTGATCGGTCACTATTGTGAACTCGCGGCCATGTAGATACGGTCGGAACTTCTGAATGGCGAAGACGACTGCTAAGCACTCGAGCTCGGTGACGGTGTAGTTCGTCTCTGCTCTGGTCAGTGTCCGACTGGCATATGCTACGACGTGCTGGCGACTGTTGCAGAGTTGGACCAGCACAGCACCAACACCTAGCCCACTAGCATCAGTATGAAGTTCAGTCAAAGCATCAGGATCAAAATGGTTTAGGATGGGTCCTGAAGTCAATAAAAACTTCAGCTGTTGAAATGCAGCCTCACATTTATCATCCCACAAGTACGGTGTGTCTTTATGAAGAAGGGACGTCAGTGGGGAGGCAAGTTGTGCGCAGTTCTTAATAAATCGGCGGAAATATGAGCACAGACCCAGAAAACTTCGCAAGTCCTTCACTGTTCGTGGTGGTTCAAAGTTACGAACCACTGCGGTCTTCTGTGGGTCTGGTCGCACGCCTTCTTTATCCACGAGAAAGCCTAATACGAGGGCTTGACGTTCTCCAAAACGACACTTCTTTGAGTTTAAAACAAGGCCAGCTTCGCGTAAGCATTCAAACACAAGCGACAAGCGCTGGTTATGCTCTTGAAAAGTCTTGCCGTAGATAATCACGTCATCTAAATAGCACATGCAAATTTCCCATTTTAGTCCACGGAGTACTGTATCCATAAATCTCTCGAATGTCGCTGGAGCATTGCACAAACCAAAAGGCATAACGTTGAACTCAAAGAGACCATCTGGTGTTACGAAGGCCGTCTTCTCTTTATCTGAGGGATGCATAGGAATTTGCCAATACCCAAAACGCAAGTCCACAGAAGAAAAATAGAAGGCAGAATGCAGGCAGTCCACGGCGTCATCTATACGTGGCAAAGGGTAGACGTCTTTTTTTGTGATGGCATTTAGGCGACGATAGTCTACGCAGAATCTCCATGAATTATCCTTTTTCCTCACTAGAATGACAGGAGCTGCCCATGGACTACACGATTCTTGTATGACGCCCTTCTTTAGCATGTCTTCAACTTGCTCAGCGATGACTTTCCTTTCGGAAGGCGAGACACGATAGGGCTTCTGGCGTATTGGTGGTGCTTGGCCTGTATAGATGCGGTGTTGCGTACGTGAAGACGGTGGCGTAACGGTAGACGTCTCGTCTTGGGCAAAGTCAAAGACTGAGGCGTAGCGTGTGATCACCTCCTGCAGCAGCGACCGTTCAGTTGATGGAAGTGACTTGTTAATCATACGGTCAATGCTGGCAGAATAGTCGCGGTACGAGTTGGCGTGGGGTTTCTTTACATCCACCGACAGTTGGAGTGACCGTATGGTAAGAGTACTTTGCTCTTGAAAGCTTGCCAATTTAAGTCCTGCAGGCAGATATATGGGCTGCGCGGAAACGTTCACAGTCCACAAATTGGCACAACCATCGACGATGAGCACGAGGCAACGAGGCACGATAACGTTTTTCTTAAGGGCGTTACTGAAGTTCGGCTCGGCTAAACCATAGTAAGAACCCGCACAAGAACGCGAAGAGTTTACACGCACAAACATTGCGGTATGTGGGGCCAAGCAGACGTCTTCAGACACGGAAAACACTTCCAAGCAGTCATCAATGGTATCTTTTGTCAATGGAGGCGGCAACACGGGACGAAAAATAATCCCACCACTACCACAATCTAGAGTTGCACCACATTCCCGCAAAAAATCTATACCTAGAATGACGTCATGGGTCGCTCGTGCAAGCACCGTTAGTTCCGCTCGAAACGTTTGATTTCCTATAGAAAGTAAAACAGAACAAACTCCAACCGGGCTCAACGTTTCTCCCCCTACGCCGCGGAACGTAGCACTCCGATTCCAAGCAAACATTACTTTCGTCCCTAGGCGATTTTTAAAAGACATGCTCATTATGGAAACGGCAGCACCGGTATCAACTAGTGCAACAGTACTCACATTGTCTACAAAAACACTCACTTTGTTCTCAACCATTACAACACAAGGGGGTCTTGCGGAAGATGATTTTGCGGCCTCGCCCCCATTGGTCGCACCAGTTAGTTTCCCAGTGGTGGTGGCGTCCCCGAGCGGCGACGCGGAGACGGGGATCGCTGTTGGCGTGCTGGTGGTGGGGTAACGCTGCGGTCGGAGCAAGGCGAGTCAGCACGTGCTGCGTGTTGCTGTTGGAAAGAGCCCTGAAATGGTCGAGACTCGCCAGCAGGTACATAGGGTGTGTACACGTTGAAACGTGGAGCTCGCTGCTGGCGACGGTAGCAGTACCTAGCGATGTGTCCAGGTAGCCCGCAGTTGTAGCAAGTACGGGTGTCGCGTCTGGTCGTCCCCGGTGAAGTAAACCTCGTCGGTTGATAAAAGCCGGGCGATGGTGGTCGAGGAGTGAATCGCTGTGACGCAGCTTGCCTGCGTTCCTGGTTTCCGAGTGGTCGTTCACTCCTCCGTTCGAACCGATCGGTGTAATTCGGGCGAGGCTCAAAGTAGCTCTGTCGCATCCGAGGTACCAGTGGTTCACGGGGCCGTTGGTCGAATGCACACTGATGGCAGACACTAGCGGTGTCCACAGCTTGCAGTTGAGCAAGTTCTTCCTTGACCACTCGTCTTATAAGAGAAGAGATCTCGTCCTGCGATGGAAGACGTCCAAATTTTGGTAGGACTCTTCTCCTCTTTAGGGTTTCAAACGCTCGGCAGTGTCTCCTTAGGTCAGAAGGTGTGTGTAAGTCTTCCTTAGTGATAAGGAAATTGTACACGTCTTCCGCGATTCCCTTGAGGAGATGACCTACCTTATCTTCGTCACACATGGTCGCACTCACGATTCCGCAAAGCTTCAAGACGGCCTCGATGTAGGTGGTGCATGTTTCGCCAGGTAACTGAGCTCTGCGTGAAAGCGTTTGCTCCGCCTGCTTGACCTTAGCTGTTGAGTCACCAAAACATCTCTTCAGCTCGTCCACGAAAATGTCCCATGTGGTCAATGCACTCTCATGGTTGTCGAACCAAAGAGACGCGGTGCCAACGAGAAAAAACACCACGTTTTCGAGCTGCTTAGCAGTGCTCCAGCGGTTGCTGCGACTCACTCTTTGGTAGTGCTTGAGCCAGTCGTCAACATCGTCATCCGGCTGCCCCGAAAAGGTCCTCGGCTGACGTTCCAGCATGCCATAGCGATCTTGTCCTGGCGGGTGAGCGTGTTGCTCATCAGCAACGAGGTTGTTATGGCCTGCTCCCGCGTCCTCCATGTCTGGTAGCTGTGGTGGCGAGCCTGCCAAGCGTCTGCTCCGTCGCAAAATCGGTAGAACTGGGTCGTCCAGATCGATGTACCCGGCACCTTCCACCAAACTGTTGCGAGTGACTGTGTTTATTTACAGATGAGGTGAAAAGACGTTGTGAAATAGCAGCGTACTTCTGGGACAGGCCAAGAACGCTTCCACCCAACCACACAGTCCAGGCGCAGCTCCACTACTCTTCTTCTTCTTCCGCGTCCCGTAGGCTCGCGCATCTTCGTTTCAATATGTATACACACAAGGAAATAATCCGGGGCACCCTTCACCACCTCCACCTACCTCCCGCTTGCTTTGAACGAAAGCAGACTTCAAGAATTCCGTGCTATCTGATGAGACAAGCACTTCAGGGGCTGTAATAACAAAACTCACTTACGAAAATATTTTCGCGTAAGGAAAATTTTGTCGCTTAAGTCAATTCACGGAGCAAAAATAACTTCGTAAGAGGCCATTTTTGTCTCATTGGCTGCTGCAATAAAGCGTGATGCGACTACCCAGGAACATGTCAACGATGGTGACGCAGTTGCTATATTTGCTTATATCACCTGAAAAAGGCTCGTAAGGGGATTTACAATCCAAAATTTTGCTCAAAAAGGAAGCGTGGCTACGAGGAAATAAGAGCGGTCCCGACCACTCTTGCGGACATTGTTGCTGCTTAAAACGTGTGGTCACGATGGCACACCTGGACGCCGTGGCTGATCCTGAGTTAATTCACTACCATGGGAGACTGCCTGATCACTGCTGTTGCGGTTTTTTTTTTTCATTTCCGGACTTTGAGTTTCACGCGTTTTTCCTCTTGTATGCAATGTACAATATTGGCAAACACAGTCGTCCAGAAATCTTGGAGTCGCAATAATTAAATATTCCAATTCGGCATCCTTAGCAGAAAATTGTGCATGCAAGAAGGTGTGGTTGAATGAAAACCGATGTGCTACGTGAATGGTCGGTGAATTTGAATGCTGCACGGCAGATGGTGAACCGTCTTTTTGTTGTTGATATGTTCAAGGTTTTCATGTTACAATTACTGTAGGGACCCATTCCACACAAGTGTACTCGAGCTTCAAATGAATTCAGTAACAATACGCAACAAGACCTACGGAGACCGTAGCATCTTTAGGTTTGTGTTCAAGAAAGCACA
This sequence comes from Rhipicephalus microplus, assembly GCF_043290135.1. Taxonomy (NCBI): domain Eukaryota; kingdom Metazoa; phylum Arthropoda; class Arachnida; order Ixodida; family Ixodidae; genus Rhipicephalus; species Rhipicephalus microplus. The sequence goes on from NC_134704.1 coordinate 85,356,752, forward strand.
GCTTTCTGAATTCAGAGGAAGATCTGTTTTGAACATGAACCATCCAGTAAAGGTTATTGCAAATTGTGAGATCTAATTATTTAGAGCATGTGACTTCTTTATATAAAGAGAGGCCCAACGTATATTTCTAATAAAAAGACGTTTTTTCTAGGAAAATTGGTAAAAGAACACTTTTTTCTGCATTCAAGAATATTTACCAATGGGAGCACCATTGGAAAATGCAACTAAGGCTTTCGTTTGAGTAATCTCGGTCACTGACGAGGGTTATTCCTTTAAACAACACACAAATACCCTTATTTAAACACTTAGTTTAACAGCATCAACAATGTCACGGACGTACAGAAGAAACAACAAAGGACCCAGTAAACTTCCCTTCGGTACTCCAGAAGGGACTGGCAGACAGGCCGAGTGATGCCCACTTATATAAACAAACTTGCTCGCGGTTTTTTTTTGGTATTCAGCTATCCAAGAACCAAGCGATTCAGGAATATCATATTTCTTATCATAAATATCGGTTTTGAATGAGTTACCTTATCGAAAGCTTTGCTAAAATCTAAAAATTTCAATCAATTTGATTATTAATGCCAATAGCAGAAGCAATACTATAAATGGAAGGGGCTATTAATGTGACTGTAGACCTACCATTCTGAAACCGTGTTTCAAGCTGGTCGAAAATATTTTGCCGTCTAGAAAATCATTGAGAGCTTTTGCAATAACGTGTTCAAATAATTTACAGCAAGAAGATGTTAATGGAATGGGACGATAGTTATCTTAAGGGAGACAATCACCTTTTTAAAAGTGAAGCATTTGTTAGCGAACTTCGGCGACATTGAGCGTATCTATCTATCTATCTATCTATCTATCTATCTATCTATCTATCTATCTATCTATCTATCTATCTATCTATTTATCTATCTATCTATCTATCCATCTGTCACAAAACGAGCGCTCAAAAAAGGGCACGCCACCAAATTCTCGCGACGAAGCGCCGAGAGGTCAAAAAACAAGCATCCTAGGACTCCCCGGGTGCCGTCCCTCTCTCCTCAGAAGCGTAGGTTCGCCGTCGAACCTCCTCGCATCGGCGGCCGAACAAGCCCTAGAAAGTTCTCGATGGAAAGTGGCGTGGTGATGCAGGGTTGCGTCACCCGTCGCGGACGGCCCTCGTACCGTCTCGCCTTTTCCCCAGCCTTCGCTGCGTATCGCGCCGACGAAATGATGAGAACTTTCTGGAATCTCGCGCGGAAGGTATTTAATCGAGCAGCCGAGATGGGAGATCAGGAAAAGAAGGAATTTCGCGCCGGAGTGCATAGGTTTCACAGGTCCCGTTAGTTTGGGAGGCGATCGCCGGGCTAATTCCAAGGGCCGAAGTATTGGCCCCCCGAACCACACCACGAAAGCGTGGACAATTTAGAAGTGGTCCTATTTGGCGCGCCAGTGGATGCCGGCTGTGGCCCAAAGAACAAGTCAGAGCCGAGAGTTGAAAACAAAACAATATTACACTCTCAATAATGGCAGACGAAAACAATATACAAGTATGAACACTCCACAATAGTTGAGTACAATATGTCACCAATCAAACAACGTACTACACAGTACAATCAGCCACACTCGAAACAACGGACACAGACAACAATACGCACTAATATGCAGTCGCATGCATTGAACAACAAAGACGCTTAAAGACTAAAGAGATAGAAAACCTATTCAGTCGAAAGTTCTTGGAACAAAAGTCTGAATGATACTCTTCCGAGAATCACTCACTCAAAGTCCAGCGTTGTTGTCGTTCCGCTTCCCCCGAAGTTTCTCTTCCAGGAAACCTCGACTGCCCCCGAAGTTTCTCTTCTAGGAAACCTCGCGTCTTCAATTAGCCACTCTCCAAGCTTCAAACTTCTTCGCCGGAAACACGTCGGCTTCACAAACGCAGCTGTTGCCACGCGTCTTCGCTCGATAGCGGTAGACACACGCTCTTGCCTGTAGCTCGAGCCTTCACCCCTCAGGGGGAAATTCTCTTCTTCTCCTGCTTTGTAACTACGGATAAAACCTTCGCCGACTACACGGTGGAATCCCTACGCGCTCTGGCGCTAACTACCGTCTTCTCCTGCTTTCCCATCTCCGCTGCTCGGTCAAATACCTTCCGCGCGAGATACCAGAGAGTTCTCATCATTTCGTTGGCGTGACACGCAGCGAAGGCCAGGGAAAAAGCGAGACGGTTCGAAGGCCATCCGCAACGGATGATGCAACCCGGCATCACCCCGCCACTTTCCATCTAAAAAATTCCAGTGCTTGCTCAGCCGCCGACGCGAGGAGGTTTCGTCGGCGAACCTGCGCTTCCGAGTGAGTGAGTCGCGCGCCCGGGTAGTCTTTGAATGTTTGTTTTCTTTTTTTTATCGTTGACCTCGCGGCGTCACTCCGGCGTTTCGTCGCGAGAAGTTGGCGGCGCGCCCTTTTTGAGCGCTCATTTTGTGACACTGCCCCCCCTTTGAGAATATTATCTCATGATATTCAAAACCACATAAACGAGCGCGAACAGTCCCCACACTCTCAGAGACTGTAACATAGTCCGTCGCTCTTGACATGTCACATTCACAGTAGATCACTCAATAGAATTGCACATTTCAATTCAATCACACAACAGACAGAATAGAGTTACAGGTACATGAATACAATACTCCATCACATACTTCAAGCAATACAAATGTACAAAGGTCTGTCTTTACAACAATTGTATCATACTATACATCACATCACCACAACAGAAATTTTGATTCAATCGACCTACATTTGGGACACAGGAACAACAACCACATTTACTTAACATATAACACTGTCAAACACATTTCGATTCGTCCTCAACGCTTATCCTGTGCATTTTGAACGGCGCTTGCGCACTTTCTTGCGGTGCTCTCTCGATCTCTTGTTATTGTTGTTGCTCGTTTTGATCCGGCGAGGCCCTTCCCACAACGGTATCTGAGGCGGCGTCTCAGTGATCGTTGTCACTTCTGACACTGCTAATTGGTCATGAGGCTCAACCGATCCTGCCCGGTTATTCACGCGCTTGTTCATGTCACGACATTGGGCCCTGCTGGCCGACTCCGTCACCTTTACACTGTCGGTCGGTTGAGTTCGTGCAGACGTACGTCCAGCTGCCCAGCCCGTGAACTCATTCAACGCGATCATCTTCTCATTCGCTGTCTCTCGCGCCGCGGCTTCACCTTGGGCTCTAATGAGATCTGTCACGGGATGCTCCTCCACTGCATTTCGCGGTCGCTGGGTTGGCGAGGGCTCTATTTCAGGGTCTTCTCCAAAACATTCCGGATCATTCGGTCTTCGCGCCCCGTCGATGTTTCCGATGACAGGGTCGTACAGGGGGGTCGTCATACATAGAGCGGTAACCTTCCCGCTGAAGTACGGGGTTTCCACCTCAATGTCTGATTCGGGAAGCATCCGAACCGTACTGTATATTAGGCAAACTGGTTTCGTTCTGCCTGTTAACTCACTTTCCCGTACCAAGTTTCTCCGCACGATAACAGTGGAGCTGCCGGTATCTCTTAACACCGTAACCTTTTTGCCCGCAACTTTTCCAGGCAGTGTTGGCATTCACTTCGTAACACCGGATGGCTGTTTTGTCATTACAGCACCCACAATAGGGATTTTCTCCACATTTTTCAACCCTACAAATCCGTTGGTGACGGCTTCACCATCGGATTTCGGTGCTGCTAGCACACAGGATACCTGGTGAGTTTGACTCGCTCCGTTACGACCAGCATCTGCTTTGTGCCCAGTCTGAACACACTTGAAACATTTTACTACCGTAGGGCTCGTAAACCTAGTTCGACAGTTGTTAGCGCGATGACCAACTCGGTTACACAGAAAACATCGTGGAACAATCTCCGGTGCACGCTTCTGTTGTTCGGGTGCCGATTTCTTGGAATCTTCGGGACACTCCTTCTTGACTCTGGCCAAATTTGTGCCACCTTGCGCTTCCAAGAATTGACCAGCCAATTCAAGCATTCCTTCAAGTGACTCAGCCTTCCTCTCTTTCAAGTACAGCGACAGGCTTGGGTGGCAACTAGTAAGAAACTGTTCTCTAATTAGGAGCTCTCTAATCTCATCGTACTCCTGCGCTGTCCCTGAAAGTTCAATCCATCTGTCGAAATAATAGCAAAGTCGGGCGGCATACTGCGTAGCCATCTCACCATCAGATGGCTTTCCTGTCTGAATATGTCCCGGAATTCCTTCACAGTAAATCTAAATCGCTTCAGCAAAGCAGCTTTCACCTTTGCATAGTTGGCTGCATTAGTCGACGTCAGCCTACCGTACACACTGAGCGCTTCACCACTCAAACCAGTACTCAAAGCAGTTGCCCATTGATGTTCCGGCCAATTCTGGCTCCTTGCAATCGTCTCAAATCGGTGAAGGTACGCGTAAAAGTCGTCCTTCCTTTCATCAAACGCTACGAGCAGCTTGCTTGGGTTCAAGCGGAAGCCGTGTTCCTCCCGTTCACTGCTTTCAACTCTAGCTTGGACCGGAGATTCACTTCGCTGTTGCAAACGGAGCCACTCGAGTTCCATCTCGTGCTGCCACTGCCGTTCCCTTTCAGCCATCTCCGCTTCTCTTTCTTCTTTCGCCCTCTCAGCTACCAGTCTTTCTCTCTCCAGCTCCAACTTCAATTGCTGCTCTCTTTCTTCTTTCAGCAGTCGCTCCTTTGCCTCTCTTTCTTCTTTTGCCATCTCAGTGGCCAGCCTTTCTCTCCCCAACTCAGATGCTTATTCTTCCTTGGCCCTCTCAGCTGCCAACCTCTCTCTCTCCAACTCAGCTGCTTTTTCTTCCTTAGCTCTCTCACCTGCCAACCTCTCTCTCTCCAACTCAGCTTCTTTTTCCGCTTTGGCTCTTTCGACCCCCAACCTTTCTTTTTTTTACCTCAGCTGCCTTTTCTTCTTTGGCCCTCTCTTTTTCTTCTTTTCCCTTCTGGGTGACTCACTTCCGAAGTTCGGCGCCAGAAAGACCCATCTTCTCACCAAGAGTGACTAACTTTTTGAGATCCATTGTGTCTCGCAAATAAAACCTTGCCGCGTGCAAAAAATATCTGCCTAAATCAGTATATCGGAACACTCTCCTGCACTCGTTAACGAGAACACTGAGCAGCACACAAAATTGTTCCGATAGCACTATCAACAACTCGAGGCTCTTTCTCGCTACTTTGGACACACTGTGCACAAAAAGGTTCTGTCGCAGACGCCAGAATAACTGTCACAGGTCCCGTTAATTTGGGAGGCGATCGCCGGGCTAATTCCAAGGGCCGAAGTATCGGCCCCCCGAACCATATCACGAAAGCGTAGACAATTTAGAAGTCGTCCTATTTGGCACGCCAGTGGACGCCGGCTGTGGCCCAAAGAACAAGTCAGAGCCGAGAGTTGGAAACAAAACAAAATTATACTCTTAATAATGGCAGATGAAAACAATACACAAGTATGCACACTCCGCAATAGTTGAGTACAGTATGTCACCAATCAAACAGCGTACTACACAATACAATCAGCCACACTCGAAACAATGGACACAGACAACAATAAGCACTACAATGCAGTCGCATGCATTGAACAACCAAGACACTTAAAGACTAAAGAGAAAGAAAACCTATTCAGTCCAAAGTTCTTGGAACAAAAGTCTGGATGATGCTATTCCGAGAATCACTCACTCAAAGTCCAGCGTTGTTGTCGTTCCGCTGCCCCCGAGGTTTCTCTTCCAGGAAACCTCCACTGCCCCCGAAGTTTCTCTTCTAGGAAACTTCGCGTCTTCACTTAGCCACTCTCCAAGCTTCAACCTTCTTTGCCGGAAACACGTCGGCTTCACACACGCAGCTGTTGCCGCGCGTCTTCGCTCGATAGCAGTAGACACACGCTCTTGCCTGTAGCTCGAGCCGTCACCCCTCAGGTGGAAAGCCTCTTCTCCTGCGTTGTAACTACGGACAAAACCTTCGCCGACTACACGGCAGAATCCCTACGCGCTCTGGCACTAACTTCCGTCTTCTCCTGCTTTCCCATCTCCGCTGCTCGGCTAAATACTCCGCGCGAGATTCCAGAAAGTTCTCATCATTTCGTCGGCGCGACACGCATCGTAGGCCGGGGAGAGGGCGAAACGGTTCGAAGGCCGTCCGCGACGATGAGGATGACGCAACCCGGCTCCACCCCGCCCCTTTCCATCTAGAAAATTCCAGTGCTTGCTCGGCCGCTGACGCGAGGAGGTTTCGTCGGCGAACTTACGCTTCCGAGGCAGAGAGTCGCGCGCCCGAGGAGTCTTTGGATGTTTGTTTCCTTTTTTTTATCGTTGACCTCGTGGCCTCACTCCGGCGTTTCGTCGCGAAAAGTTGGCGGCGCGCCCTTTTTGAGCACTCGTTTTGTGACAGCAGGGTGTTCCGCCGTGTCGTCGGCGAAGGTTTTGTCCTCATGACAAAACAGGAGAAGAAGGAAGTTAGCGCCAGAGTGCGTAGGGTATCCCGCCGCGTCAGGCGGTGAAGGTTTTGCCCTTAGTGACAAAGCAGGAGAAGAAGAAAGTATGCGCCAGAGGGCGTAGGGTATTCCGCCTTGTGGGCGAAGCCTTTTGTCCGTAGTGCCAAAGCAGGAGAAGAAGAGGATTTTCACCTGAGGGGTGAAGGCTCGAGCTACAGGCAAGAGTGTGTGTCTACCGCTATCGAGCGAAGACGCGTGGCAACAGCTGCGTGTGTGAAGCCGACGTGTTTCCGGCGAAGAAGTTTGAAGCTTGGAGAGTGGCCAATTGAAGACGCGAGGTTTCCTGAAAGAGAAACTTCGGGGGCAGCGGAACGACAACAACGCTGGACTTTGAGTGAGTGATTCTCGGAAGAGTATCATCCAGACTTTTGTTCCAAGAACTTTGGACTGAATAAAATTTCTAACTCTTCAGTCTTTAAGTGTCTCGGTTGTTCGATGCATGCGACTGCATTGTAGTGCGTATTGTGTTCTGTGTCCGTTGTTTCGAGTGTTACTGATTGTACTGTGTAGTACATTGTTTGATTGGTGACATATGGTATTCAACTATTGTCGAGTGTGCATACTTGTGTATCGTTTTGATCTGCCATAACAGAGAATATAATTTTGTTTTGTTTATCAACTCTCGGCTCTGACTTGTTCTTTGGACCACAGCCGGCGTCTGCTGGCGCACCAAATAGTACCACTTCTAAATTGTCCACGCTTTCTTGGTGCTGTTTGGGGGGCCGATACTTCGGCCCTTGGAATTAGCCTGGCGATTGCCTCCCGAATTAACGGGACCTGTGACACTATCTATCTATCTCTCTATCTATCTATCTATCTATCTATCTATCTATCTATCTATATATCTATCTATGTATCTATCCGCCTACGACTTTTAGCTCTCCTGGCTGTTTCAATAATAGTATCAATACTAAACTTGGTATGGCATAACATGACTGTATGAAGAACATATTTCACTAGTCATAACACGAAAATCATGACATGTATGTTATGAATATCATAAATTACATTTCATGGTCCTGCAGCTCTTGGGGTGGTTTCGTTCACATGGCATGCTGCAAAACTGGTATGGTATGACATGATTGCCTGGTGAACACAAACAGAAGATCCTAACATGAAACTCATGACATGCGTGTCGTGTAACAACATGACTACTTGCCACGCTCATGATGCGCTCGTAGCCGTTTCGCTAGCGTCACATCTACCAAATTTGGTATTACGGTACGTGAACGGATGACGAAGGTATGTGACTGGTGCGAACATGATAATAATGAGATGCGTGTCATGTAACAACATGACTACATGCTACGCTCATGATGCGCTTGCGGCCATTTTGCTAACTTCACATGTGCCAAACTCGGTATTACGTTATGCGAACAGGCGACATAGGTAAATGACACATCCAAGTATGATAAACACGACATGCGTGCTATGTGACAACATTACTACAATCCACATTCATGATGCGCTCACGGCCGTTTCACTAGCTTCACATATGCCCATTGTGGTATTACGTGACGCAATGGATGATGAAGATATCTGACTGGTGCAAACAAAATATTGATGAGATCCGTGTCATGTGAGAACATGACTACATGACAGTCATTGCGCCAATACATTTCGACATTGCGTGGTGCGTGCGCTCGCCAGCGTTCATCTATTCTTGTCACGCCGGCGTTGCCGCGCCAGGCGCCAGTACTACCATATACTCAAGGCGCGCTCCACGCTGCGTTGGTTTGGTGCATGCGCATTTCAGTGCGTACGGCGTCCCTCGATCACGAAAATAGGGAGACACAGTGTTGTTTCGGTAACTCATCGGCAAAGAGTAATGTTACTTTATGGAATTGGCGCAAAATGCAGCATGTCGTATTTCGCTCTGGTGGCCGTCGGGCTCCATCGATCGACGTGGTCGCGCCTGGCGTCAGACTATACAGTGCTCGCGTTTTGCTAACGTACCGTCGCTGTGACATGTGCGCGCGCGTGTGAACGCTACATTGGAGTATAATGGGCCCTTTATGATGCGCCCGCTGCCGTTTTGCTAGCTCCACATGTATTAAATTTGGTGTTACATGACTTCAATAGATGATGAAATATATGACTAGTGCAAACATGGTAATCCTGACACGCGTGTCGTATAATAACAAGACAACATACCACCCTCATAGCATGCTCATGGCCATTTCGCTAGCTACACATATACTAAATTTGGTATCACGCGACGTGAATGGATGACGAAGGTAAACGACACATCCAAACATGATAATCATCACACGGAAGTTATGTACGGCATCATTTACCTTCACCTCATAACGTTGTGCTGATCTTGAAGTGACATATCAACATTTCTCCTTAACGCCCCGCCACGGTGGTCTGCTGGATAAGGTACTCGGCTGCTGACCCACAGGTCGCGGGTTCGAATCCCGGCTGCGGCAGCTGCATTTCCGATGAAGACAGAAATGTTGTAGGCCCGTGTGCTCAGTTTGGGTGCATGGTAAAGAACTCCAAGTGGTCGAAATTTCTGGAGCCCTCCACTATGTCGTTTCTCGTAATCATATGGTGGTTTTTGGATGTTAAACCCCACATAATAATCAATTAATTTTTCAATCAAACTTTGCGTAATATTCATTCCCACTGTACGTGAGTGAGTGAGAACAACTTTATTAATCCCACTGTACGTGAAATCTGCCATTTTTTAAGTGGGAACCACAAGGGCCCATACAATAAAATTTCCTCACCCTCAATAAAGTTTCACCACTTGGGCTCAGACTGCATAATTGCAGAAAGACAACACTTTCTTGTTAGATTTTATAGAATATTTTGGTACTGCATTAAACGTCTTCAGCGGTACACAATGCGAAGCCGATATGGAGAACCGCATCACCTAATAATAATTTGTTTCTATGAAAGAAAAATTGGTTGTAAACCTTGGATTTTCGAGGTCCTCCTGACGTGGCTATTGCATGTGCTGACTAACGAGTAGCTTTCTTAGGGTGCATAAGCCACTGGCGTTGGGGATGGCTGTTTTGCTCCAGCCCACCTGGAGCGACAGCCTTCTCGCACAGCAGTGGCTTAAGAACCTCAACGTTAGTAAGATAATATCAGTTGGTAATTTACGCTTAATAAGCGGGCTGGGTGGTGCTCACTAAAACGAATGGAACTGCAGCCCGATTTTGCTTAGAGTTATTTCATAAGCTCCCTACAGGAGCAGGGTTGCGCATTGGTCCACCATTATGTTCAACAGCTATGCAGGGAAGCTACTCGTCGCCCACTGAGCAGAAAATATGGCGCGATGTTCCAGCACGGGCGGCGTGCCGAATACTTTTTCGCGCGCGCTGAGCAAGATTTAAGATACGCTGCTGCAGTGAGGCCGTATGTTGCTGTAGCTAGTAAAAATGCTTGATGCCCGTGTGCTTAGATTTCGGTGCATGTTGAAGAGCCCCAGCTTGAAATTTCCGGAGCCCTTCAGTACGGCACCTCTCATATTGATATCGCGGTTTCGGAAGGTTAAACACAATGAACTAAATGATTTGAAAATAGTTTAGAGAGTAACTAATTTTTATAACGCCGCAGCACGGTTTTTACACCAGGCGCACTATGCAAAATGTTGCCGCAGTAACAATTTTGTGATCACCTGGTTCATTTTGAGTCCGCTAGATGGCACCACCTTTCTACTCTGTCTTGGCTATGACGTTTGCGGCTTCGATGTTCTGGCCATTTTAGCTTTGGTGTTCCGGCCGAAAAATTGTAATCGCTATTGGCGCTTGCACTGCGGCTTATTTTGACACTCTGTCTTGAGTCTACGCAAAGCGGGTATCACGAGTTCCCACAAACGAATCTGGATTTGCGAAATAGCGAAGCAAACGTAAAGCTTACCCGGTGGGTATTTACGTCACGTAAAAGTTTACGTTCTGTAAAGACCCCCGCATGTGCAACTTCTATATGCTAGCATAGTGACGCAAATCGTATATGTAGACGATCTTCTAATGTTGCTCACGATGAGACGGAAGTCGGTGCGGGCAGAGAACGCGCGGGCGCCGCGCCATCGTGCATGTAAGGTTGGCTTTGCCGCGTGAAATGAAATATTTGACGTCACTTTGATTTGTGGGGTCTAACGTCCCAAAACCACCATATGATTATGAGAGACGCCGTAGTGGAGGGCTCCGGAAATTTTGACCACCTGGGGTTCTTTAACGTGCACCCAAATCTGAGCACACGGGCCTCGACATTTCCGCCTCCATCGGAAATGCAGCCGCCGCAGCCGGGATTTGAACCCGCGACCTGCGGGTCAGCAGCCGAGTACCTTAGCCACTAGATCACCGCAGCGGGGCTTGACGTCACTTTGCACCACGTGGCAGCGCTCACCGAATTGCGGCGCAAGGGGCGGAAGGAAAAAGTATTCGCATTTCTGCTACCTAAAGGTAACAGGTACAGTATCTCTAATTTTGCTCCCACCGCGAGGGGCGCGTGTTGTGATCGGCGACGTGCAATCGCTTACCGCAAACGGTGCGCTGTATTCACACGTCACTTTTCGGGCTGTTCTTGACACGACGTGATTTGTTGTATGAGAACGCGTTTGTCATTTATGAAGCGAACCAAGTAGGAGCATATCTACATACAATCAGGTACGCCGACTTGTTTTGCGCCGGGCTCCAACAGCGGTGATTGCAATGACGACTCCACTTCACGCAACTTGTTCGTTTGAATGTTTATTTATTATTTTTGTAAACATAGTTACAATTTCGCACGGGCCAAAGTAAAAGCTCCTATAAGCAGCTTTAGAAGATCATGTAGGTAGCCTCGGTCTGTATCGCTCTGCGGGGACAGGCTAGCCGACGGACGATCATAGAGATATTTTCTCTGTAGCCTTGCACGTTACTTAAGACTTCATATTGTTAGTTAAATGAATATCATTTCTTTAATAATAATAATAATAATAATATTAATACTTATTTCATGCGGCAGCAACTGGAAGATGTGGCAACGGCAGAGGTGACGCCGTTGAGAATTCTATATATATATTGTGTGAAACAATTTCACAACAGCCAAAAACGCACCAATTCCAAAACGTGGACGGCGCTTGAGGTTCGTCTTCAGAGTAGACAAGTAGGCCCTCTGCGAATCACCTTCTCACCTACTAGACTGTATCGGTTTCCGTAAATGTCTCAACTATGCCGTGAGCGGATGAACAACTGTGCATGCAACACTGATTTTTTTCAAACTATCGTAGAATGTCTATTGCAAGTTTAATTGTTAAGTGTCAGTTACGCCAATCCGCGAAGGGCCCTCTGCGCGTGTGTAAAGCAACACACGGACTTATGTTTGAGCACCCTGTAATGAGTGGGCCTTGAAAAACACGTTCTTGCTACTCATTTCACACATCACGACGTCTGGTGCAATTCTACGCTTCTACAACTTAATATTGAGTGCGTTAAAGAGATTATTTCAACTACATGTGTGAAAGAACTGTAAACATAAGACCTCGCATTTTAGTTAGACACAATACCAATGAAAACTTATACTACATGAAATGCATATTTTTTTGTTCTTGTTAGAATGAGACTCGGGGATCATCATGCCTCTGTGGTTGAACACATGATCGCCACGAAGGGAGTTTCGGTTCAAGTCATACTCGTATCGAAGCTCGTTATTATTAATTCTATTGACAGGTTTTTTTTCTCATGAACAAGATGATGCTTTCTCGCTCACGATCAGAGACTCCGACATCGGAATTTCCATGAAACGAGCTCCTGAACGCTATCACATCATATGCAGTCCATATAAAATAAACTTATTGAGAAAAGCTTTATTTACTTCAAACAAGAGACAATCACTTCACTACTGGTCACTAGCGTGGCGCATACATAAGTAGTATATGTCATATCTTAGTGGTATAGGCGAAGAGACAGTCGTTTAGATGACAACGTAATTTGAGGGCATGATCATAGCACACACTGACAGTTAGTGGTAACTTCCAGCAAAAATACTCCAGGAAAGTGAGCGGATGAGCGATACTTGTTGATACCATGTTACGAAAGCCAAGTTTTTAAATCCTGCATGGTGAAGAAAATTATTTACAAGCCATAACTTGTTCTTTGTTGGGGTATAAAATAATTATGTTGACCGTGACAGACCTCTAAAAAATACTACGCAATTCAAAAGCTTGGAGCAAGCTTTGCGTCGCAAAGATAGGAAGCTCACTGCCAAACACAAGGTATGTGACGTTCAATTTAGGAATGATGACTTGGTAACGCACTACAATCATGGTTTTCTGGACAAGAAGTTTTGATCTCACGCAGAAACAGGAAGCTCTCACCCGGTAGCCTTCCAGGCTTGTTGCCAGCAATGCTATATATAGAAGTCAAATTGTTCATAACCAGGGCGCTCATCCTCCGTCCCCCTCCCTCCCCCTCCCCCCCCCAAGAAAAGAAAAACGCATTTGCCCCGCGAATTGCCAGTTCCTAGTTTGGAGGAGCCACCAAAAATAGAACAGCAAGATGAAAGGCATGCGGCAAACGACGCTCTCAATACTTTGAGAGTTGCATCACAGTGACATTCGATCACTTGTCAACTGTCGCGCTGCTACCCCGCCGCGGTGGTCTAGTGGCTAAGGTACTCGGCTGCTGACCAGCAGGTCGCGGGATCAAATCCCGGCTGCGGCGGCTGCATTTCTGATGGAGGCGGAAATGTTGTAGGCCCGTGTTCTCAGATTTGGGTGCACGTTAAAGAACCTCAGGTGGTCAAAATTTTCGTAGCCGTCCACTACAGCATCTCTTATAATCATATGGTGGTTTTGCAACGTTAAACCCCACATATCAATGAAACTGTCGTGCTGCTTTCGAAGTAGTGGATATTGTTGCTTTAATATATCTTTTCCTTCCTAATAAAATGTATATTTCTGTCTTATGAACATCCATAATCGTATATAAGTGGTACCATTTTACCAGTTACTGTCTTTTGTTACAGTTGCTTCACATATCAGCAGTATATTTTTATCTCGACCTTATAGCAGGTGAAGGGGTGTCGCATATGTCAGTGTCACTTCTTTTGGTGCTGCGTAGTCCACCAGTAACACACTGTGAGTGCACTACGTCCGTGGGTACGTTCGTATAAAAGAGTACATCTCTCACAAGTTCCCCTGGCTCAGCAGCGTTAAACTACATCAAAGTGCACTCACTCAGTTGAGGTGTTTGCAAGACGGTTGCTTAAATCATCCTCTCAGTGGTTTTATTTCTACATTAAAATCAACAGAGAAAGTGGTCTAGAGGCATTTCACGAAAACCCCATAGTTGGTGTTATCGTTTGAATTATGCTTGAAAAGTTGGAGTGGTTGCCACTGTATCTTTTGAGATATACCGCTCATGATGTGAACGTGGTGGCTAGATTACTGATCTTTCACATTATGATAAGAATACACTTTCTTCCTATTATTTTTTTTTTTTGAATAAACCGAATCAGGGGCTTTCGGAAAAGGCGTCAAATGCGAGAAAGAATGAGAAGTTGCTGTAATATTTTTACACTCTGCAGCTCTTGCTTGATAGCCGTCGCGAAAATTTATCTGGTGAACAGGGCACAGCATGGGTACTGTTTTTTCGGAAGGGTCTTTTTTTTTTACTTGTAACTAGTAGGAAACATAAGTACTGTTTCTCTAGAGCATTTTCGTATTCCAGTAACCAACTCGTTTGAGGCTTTACAGATGTTTTTGGCCGTTTTTCTTCCAGGCCAGGCAGCTCCTGTTAAAATGATAGCCTTCGTCATAAAACATACGCAGAAAATGCTCATTTACGTAGAACCTCCCGTACTTCGAGGTTAAACACAATGCAGAAAACTCAAATAAAGGGAGGACATCGATCCTCAGCCAACTTGCAATGGGCAACGCATCCGGCTCAATCTATACAGGTGACCTTGTGCGTATCCACATACGCTGTCTAAAAATGCAACGCGACATTGTATATTGAAAGCACGATGAATGGTTAAGTTTGATTGTTAATATTACAGCAAGATAGCCAGCTCCAGCAACAGCGCGGTGGAACACCGCGGTTCGCCGCCGGAGCAGACGATGCGCCGAGAGTAGAGCAAAATCGGACTGCGGCGCCGCTAGTTCTTGCGACCGCAGCTCGGCCCACCCTTATGCGTTGGCGGAAATACGGAGTCTTGAAAGTGAGTTTATTCTAGTAACGTTGTATTTGTCGTTAGGGGAGAAGGAAACATCTCAACCCAGGGCTGATAAATTGGCAGGGTATCTGACTGATGATCATTTCACTGCGAAGGCATTCTCGGTTCCTGACGTTAGTGTCTACTCATTATTCCAAGACCACTTATCAAACTGCTGTTTATCATCAGTATGTTTTCAAGATGGAAGAGCCATCAAAGACAATTAGTCTCCTTGTCCTTCTTTACGGCTATTTTTTCTTCAATTTGTTTCCAAGGTCACAAGTAACTAACTGTTCCTGTCTCACTCTGAATGAGGAATTGTACACTGGAATGAAAAAAAAAAAGAAAAATCAAAGCACTAACAAGAAAAACGGCCTCTTGCATGTAACAATTAAAAAATGCGCTTTAAAGTTCTGTGCGAATTCTGTTTGGGAGGATTTATACGAGAAGATGTCGATGAACCCGTAATACGACAGCACCATCTAATTTGTTACAAAAAGTTTTATTGAAACCAAAATTACCTTTGTCGCAGTGGGTATTCTTTTTCTAAGTGTACTCGTTATTTTGATGAAAAAAACGTTATTGCTGTTATATCTAGGATAAAAGAACTGATTTATCTTGTATTTCTGATCATTTACGCTGTTTTAATGACAAAGGTGAGAAGAAATGTGCTGAAAACAATTTTTCACACGTGTTATAAACTGGAGGAGGAAGTAGATACAAAGGATTTTTATTCCACTTGCATGTTCAAAGTATCAAGAAGACAGAACAGGAAGCTGATCAAAATCGACCATTGATAGCCAAGAGGCCTCGTTATTGCATTGCCGGCTGCACTTCAGTAAGGTGAAAGTCAGGAATACATGTATATTTATATAGAACTTGAGAAGCATGTGAATCCGAGCTTGTTCCCGCACATTTAGATAAAAAAAAAAGCAGCGCGAAACAAGGAGGACTAAACGGGAGTTTTCTCAGTGCAATTTGTTTCGTTTGTCATACGCAAAGCCTCTAAATTATGTGTACAGGTGAGTATGTAGGCTCAAGGCGTGGTATACCATTTTGACTGATATATTTGTTGTAATTTTTGGTACTAAGTAAAATAAAGTTCACATGTGTAACTTTGAAATGTTTGAACTCGGCTTTACTTTCTGGATATACGTATATCTGCGAAACGGGAAATGAAGGTTGGGAAATTGTGTATAATACGTTCACTGCGGCAGGCCTTCGCGAGGTCTTGGTTTCCGTGTGGAGTCACGCACTTGTTGGCCATGGACTCGCTACATCTCCAAGGTGCACTATGACCTATCGTTGGGTCTGTGGTGGGCCTCCGTTGGGTAATAAACTTAACACGAGAGAAAAGTTCTTCTGATGAGTTATCACTTGTTGCAACAAGAATCGTATCCTTTTGTTGACGTGTGATAAGGTTATAGCATCAGCAAGCAAATTTATGCTCGTCCCGCCGCGGCCGAATAGGGGAAGCACCAGTCGCGACCCACCGGCGACCACAGTGAACGCGCAGAAAACGTGTGGGTTTTAGCTTGTTGGTTAGGCTTCACTGGTGCTAAATTGCCCGAAAAAAAATGTGAGGACCCAGGAAGAATCAGATGAGACTAAGCACGGAACTTCCAACCATGCATTATTTGTGCGAGCATAAATGATCGCACTCCTTTACATAGGAGGAGGAGGAGGAGGAGGAGGGGCCATAAGAGGTCAAAAGACCGCACCCGTCCCAGCCTATACATTGCATTGACTTAACGGTGCAAATAGGTAGTATTCTTGTCTGTTCATGCTATGGAGGGTGCACTGATGCATGCTGAATCCACACTATGCCTTTGGATGCTTGGTGCATTACTGAAGCACAGGAGTCTAAATAACTGAGAATGATGCGCGTCTGCTTGAAATAGGTGTTACCTCATATTCTGTCAGTGAAGTTGGAGCGCGAGTGTGCGGGACAGATAGAGAGGAGCCTCTCCAAGCATCCGGCGCTGCATTCCGAAAGCTTTTAAGACGCCTGCTACGCCAAGGGATCGCCTTGATGGTCTCCTCCCTAGCTTCGATTTCAGGCTTTTGTGAAAACGAAATGAGAGTCGCGCCAAAGCCGTCTCTCTGTCTTTTTTCCTTTTAGTTTCCCGCGTGTGGTAAAATTGTTTGGTGCCAAGACACGTGAACATCCCTTGTTGTATGTTTTCTCACAAAAATACCACAGGACAAAATGAGTACACCGTGTTTTGTGAAAATCATTAGCGCTGAAACACCCCCTGACGAATCTCCCTCGTTTTACGTCGTCCCATGTACCTAAGTAAGTGCATGTTCTCGCATTCCAGCTTTATCAAAGTGCTGTGGTGCATGGAGCCTGCGACATTACGCTGACGATACCATTCTATTACTGTTGTTCTATATTTCTGCAGCATTTCTCCACAGGCAAAAAAAAAACGCTTGTGTGTCTTGTAATGTAATTGTTCTAAGCAAGTCAACCTTTACGTCTAGCCACAAAACACCCTAACAGCGACCACTATACTGTGCTGGATTATGCCGGATCAGTTGACTAACAGCACACCTTCATTAAAATGTCAGCTAAGTGGTGGCGGTAAACAGGGGAGGACATCTGGGGCATATACTTCATACCGTGCATGCATCAATTTTTGCGCTGTTGCATTGATGTGGTGCCACTGCAGTGTTGTGCGCTTGTACTTGGCGAGATAGCACTATAAATAATGCCTAAAGCCATCGAAAAATTATTTTTTATATACGGTCATTGATGAAACACGAGCACTTCGCTTTGCGTAGGACACCCGGTCATCTGTCCCAACAAGGCAGCGAGTAAGCACTGTAACCGTGGAACTAGAAGCGGAGGTGACGCGAACAAGTGGCTATCACCGTATACTCTCGATGCTAGATGCTTCGCGTGCTACCTTACTATCATCGGCACACACTTCTTTTTTTTTTCTTGTCGTTTCATCGGCTTTTGTGTGTCCTCCTCGTCCTCAAAAGTGCCGAGTAAATTAAATGCCTGCCATTACTATCGTAGCCCTTCGAGATAAAGAACTCCTTGGCAAAAAAAATTGCGCATTCAAGAAAAAGTTTTGTGAATTCGGGCCCAGAGCGACAAGCCAAGTGCAGCCCAAAATGTAGTGATAAGACAGTGACGTTTCATAACTGATAACAGGCAGCAAAGGCTCCGAGACCAAGTGCCGAGAAAGCGGTTCTGAAAACTTGAATTGAGTATCTCGGCCGGCTTCCCCATCCACATACACAGACATCATGTTGTAGCCAAATGCATGCGGCCTATTGCAAGACCGACATCTTTTTTTTTACCTTGGTACCATAGTACAACCGTCGAAGCGTTCAAATAGCAAGAAAAATATAGAAAATGTTCTTTCTCGAAACTGAGCATAGCCGAATGTTTTGTTCAGTTGCAGTATCGTCCAATCATGCGGCTTCAGAAAGGAAATCAAAGGCACTTTGAAAGCGCAACACGAAGGAAAGCAGTCGGGTGAATCAGGTATGCAGGATCGGCCACACAGAGTCCAACTGAAGCGCCGTCGATTCAGTGTTGTGCTGACTTGGACCTGAGTTGCATGGTTATAGCATCTCTTGCTCCTCCGCCTCCTATTTGCTCTCTCACATTATGGTTTCAAACGTAGATGATGTATACTTCCAGCTGGCTGAAACCAGTGAACAGCGGTCGTGACCAAACTGCGAAACAATTTTCTTCGTATGCGTGCGGAAGTGTCGTCTTTGGTGCTGCTGTATAAACCGCAGTCACCTCCTTCTGTGCAATAGTTTTCAATTGTTATATATTTTTGTTATACATTTTTCTGAAAAAAAATTGATTGCTGGGATATCTTGTGCATACCTGGTTGGGACAAATAAGGGGAAATAAAAAACAGGAAACTCCAGCAGGTACCCAAGGACAAGCGCTTGTCCTTGTCTCCTGATTTTTGCTCGTACTGTTTTGTTTATTTGCGGTAATTTATGTCAATCAGTCATATGTATATTCATCCCTATTGTGGGTTTCGTATTTACATAAAGCGTTGGTATTTACCTATACATTTCATGGTGCCGGAATCATATCGATGAGAAATAGTTCAACAGGCAATGTCACCGAAGCAATGAAGCCTGTGTTTTGCTAACGAAATAAAAATGGCAGCAAATCTACGGAGTGAATGATGGAGAGTAGGGCGAAGCATCCGTCCGTCCATTCGTTCTTGCTTCCATCCGTCCATGCGTCCGTCTGTGTGACCGTCCATGTATCCATCCGCCCGTCTATGCGTGCGTCTGTTGGTGTGTCCGCACGTCCATCTATGCGTCCGTCTATTTATCCATCCGTCAATGCAGCCATCCGTGCGTCCGTCCATGCATCTATCTGCGTGTCCGTTCGTCCATATATTCAACACTGCAAGTACCACCATCTCGCATCTTTTCATCATATATTTCTCATATAGAAGCTCCACCATCCAGCGGAAATTCTAAGAACTAAGCGAGAGGTGGCGCATGCACACTTTCTTACGGCTTGCGCTTCGTGTCTACTTCCCACCTTAACCACTTCGAGTTCATGGTATATACTAGTTCACTGTATTCATGGCACTGCGGCCCAAGGCTCGCTAAACCTTTTTAAAACCAAGGAGGTTACGCCCAGCGAGTTTTACGTAGCAACCCTTTCTTGTTATATAGTGCTTAATGTCCATGTCAATGGCTGCTAATGGGGAATGAGAGACAGGATAATTCGGCTTTAGTTAACGTGCACGCTGCGAATTTTTTGTTTTTCAACAACGCACAGAAGAAATCTCTCACCGGCACCACCTTGCGGGTCAAAACGTAAGACTGGTTACACTTTACGACTACGGCTACGACTATTACGAGGGATGAACGGGTGCCGCTGTAAGGAGCTTCGCCCCTAAAAACATTGGCCGATCCCACGTAAAGTGATAATCGATGATATGCGAAGCACAAATGAGGAAGGTTGATATGGCAGTTTAAAATCAGCACAAGGTTACGAGGTGGAGGTAAATGATGCCATACATGACTTCCACGTCATTATTATCGTGTTTAGATGTATCTTTTCACCTTCGTCATCTACTCACGCCACGTGATACCAAATTTAGTATACGTGGAACTAGCGAAACGGCCACGAGCATGCTATGAGCGTCGTATCTTGCCATGTTCTTATTTGACATGCGTGTGAGGATTATTATGTTTGTATCAGTCATAAATTTTGTCATCCATGGACGTCACGTATCACCAATTTCGGTATATGTGGAGCTAGCAAAACGGCCGCAAGCGCATCATGAAGAACCCAATATACTCCAATGCAGCGTTGACACGTGCGCACGCTGGGCACAGCGACGTTACGTTAGCAAAACGCGAGCACTTAATTGTGTGACGTCAGGCGCGAGCGGCGTGACCAGCGTCCGTCGGTGCGGCCCCCATGGAAACCGGCGCGAAATGCGATGTGCTGCATTTCGTGCCGATGCGTAACCCAAACACTGCGTCTCCCTCTACTCGTAAAGGAGGGACGCCGGGCGCGCTGAAACGCACATGCGTCAAAACAACGCAGCGCGGTGCGCGCCTGCGAGTAAATGGCAGGACTGGCGCCTGGCGTGACGCGACGAAATGAACGCCGGCGAGCACGCGCACCGCGTCATGTCGAAATGTATTGGTGCCTTGACTGTGGCATGTATTCATGTTCGTACATGACACGCATCTCATGATTATCATATTTGCACCAGTCACATACCTTCGTCATCCATTGACGTCGCGTAATACCAAATTTGGCATATGAAAAGCTAGCGAAACGGCCTGGAGCGCATCATGAGTGTGGCGTATACATGACACGCATGTCATGATTTTCATGTTCGGGTCTCTCGCTTGTGTTCGACATGCAATCATGTCATGCTATATCAGTTTTGCAACTTGCCATGTGAACCAAACCACTGCAATAGCTGCAGGACCATGAAATATAAATCATGACATTCATGACATAAATGTCATAATTTCCACGTTATGACTAGTCAACTATGTTCTTCGTACAGTCGTGTTATGCCATACCGCGTTTGGTATCGAGAATATTATAGAATATTATTCGAGAATATTATTCGAAAATATGGTATCGAGAATAATATTATTATTATTATTGTTGTAAATGAATGTTGGGTGATTTCTGTAATGGTTATTCAGTTTTTATTGTGTCATGCATTGCTTTGTTATGAATATTTTTGTGTGTATTTTAGAGTTGTGATTCTAATATTTGCTGTCATGGGCCACATGCGTGTTTCTTTTTGTATTGTCGCTTTCGGATGCCTGTAATGTTTGTATTTTTTTGTAAATTTGTAGTTTAGGTTTTTTTCTGGGTGAAGGGGCCTGTCAAGCTGTGAAATGCAGCTTTTTTCCCTTCGCACCAAACCACGTATACATTGTATTTTTGTGTACTTGTCACGTGGTTGAATAAACTCAAACTCAAACTCAAAACCACCAGGAGAGCTAAATGTCCTAGGCTGCTGGATAGATAGATAGATAGATAGATAGATAGATAAATAGATAAATAGATAGATAGATAGATAGATAGATAGATAGATAGATAGATAGATAGATAGATAGATAGATAGATAGATAGATAGATAGATATTCTAGATACGAATGTTTTATGATGTTATCAGCGCTAACATTGAACAAGTAACGTCTTGTATGCATGCTGCTTCGTGCAACGATGTTTTCCGCATCAAGACATACTCTGTTAAAAAAAAAAAGACGTTGACTGCACTGCGACACATACAAATATTCAGCAAGAACAGTGTTGCAACTAAACGTTGCACTGCAGCGCATTAAAATAAAATCCTCTGAAAAATGCTTTCACGCGTTTTTAAATGAACACTGCTGAAAAACTATGGAAATACACTCGCAGGGAAAAAAGAACAAGACATTGCTGCTTTCTATACATTAAATATTTTCGCATGCCACACTTGATATATTTGCTTTTTTATATTCTTGCGTTTTAAAAACGTGTGCCGCTCCGGCGCAGTTTATATCTGAGGCTGTTAGTCATTGCCCCGGCACGCTCAATGCAGCTGAGACCGCAGGTCTCATGTTGCCATAGCTTCAAGGACCAACAGTTTAAAATGGTGTAAAACCGAGCAAAGAGCGCTATAAAGTTTTTTTAGGCGCTAACAACCCCAAAGCTGCGCCCGAAAGTTTCTTTGCCTATCCTTTTTTTTTTGCACAAAAACGACCCGAAAAAATTCAATCTTGGCGCCTTTTACCGTAGAATCAAGCTTCTCATGCTCGTATTTCTTATCATAAAGACATGACAACGGAAAAAAAGACTAGTGGAACAGCGCAGGAACTGCTCGAAGCTGAGAAAAGGAAAAGTGAAGCGAAATATAAACTCCCATTACGATGTAGAAAAATGCGGAGCTTGCTCTAATTGCGCAATGCATAAATCACCGGTGGAGCAAGTAAGTGCTCAACCTAGACAAGTTTAGCTATATCAATGTGAAACTTTTGTTAGACAGGCTGAGTCGGTAGTAGCACTAAGTATGACTGGACTTGCATGGACTTGGCAAGGCATGCCATGGCTAGGTATGTGACGTGTTGTGATATTAGTCACGCGACTAGCTGTTACGTGATATAGCGGTGGTATGTTCTGCTACTATAGCGACGGCAGTCATTTTAGTTTCGTGACTAAATGTTACCTTACTTTAGTCGCTTGACTAAATGTTACCATGATGTTACGAGATTTTCAGCCACTCGAGAAGTTACAAGATTATGCAGGATTCTGGTATCCAACTGTACCACATTACGTGACTTTTTGTCACGTGAGTGTTCTTACATGATGTTTTTTCGCATGACTAGTTGGGTGATGTTGCGCGATTTCAGTATCGTGACTCGTTGTTGCAGGACATTACTAAATTTCTATTCACATAGCACACTCGCCCGTTGAAGTTTCTGTATTCCTTTCCGAGTAATTAGGTGCACATGTTGTGGGAGCGAAACAGAAGTAAACGAGGAGCATACGAGGGTCCACTGTTTTTAATGATCAATTCTGTAAGCACTACACCTGGCTTAATGAAAAGGCTTAAAAAGCTCCTCTTAAAAAAACGAAAAATTGGCCCAAATGTGCATGTTACACTGCAAAGGTGGTCGAAAGACGATAGTCTTGCGTCTGGAGAGAGTGAACAAAACGTTCATTCAATGATCTGCGCAAGGAAATTGGTGAATGGTATTCTGAAGGCGCTGCATTAGAGGGTCTCGAGTTGCCCCGCCGCGGTGGTCTAGTGGCTAAGGTACTCGGCTACTGACCCGCAGGACGCGGGTTTGAATGCCGTCTGCGGCGGCTGCATTTCCGATGGAGGCGGAAATGTTGTAGGCCCGGGTGCTCAGATTTGTGTGCACGTTAAAGAACCCCAGGAGGTCAAAATTTCCGGAGCCCTCCCCTACGGCGTCTCACATAATCATATGGTGGTTTTGGGACGTTAAACCCCACAAATCAATCAATAGAGTGTCTCGAGCGTGTAGCGGAGGCAAACGAGCGCATCGAGGCACGTTGGACACGAGCGCTATCTGGCAGTTATCTTCGAAAACTCCCAAGCATTTTCCCGAGGGTGAGCATGGTTAAGTGCGAATGCACGGGGTGTTGCTATGAGGGGTATTTATTAATTCGCACTATTATATTTATTAATCACACTATGGTACCTTTATGGTGTTATGGTTCCTTCATGGGCACGTTCACGATCTGTTCCTTAATGCCGTACTGACCGTTGTCCCGCGTGAGCCGCCTGATGCTCATGAAGGGGAGTCGAGGCGAGATGAGGCGCTCTTCCACCGGGTTCAGATCAGGGAGGTCCGCGGGACGAGGCGGGTACGCGTAGCCGTGGCTCAATGGTGGAACCCGCCCGGCCAGCTGGGACTCTCGGCAAGACGCACACACCCGGAACGCACCGAAGGGAGCCAGCCGCGGGTCTTGCGCATCCATGTCGTCGCATCGGTGTTCGCCCGACCGTCTTCCGAACTCGTTCCAAAGAACCCGCAACGCGTTCAACCTGTTGGTCTCGTTCCTCACGCCGGAAATGCAGCTCAGGTTGCTATCGAACCACAGCCGGTCACACACGGCGCAGCTGTGACCGAAGCTGCGATCCACAAAGTCGCGTTTAAAACGCGCGTCCGGACGAGCAAAGTCCAGGGCTCGCACCCTGTTATGCCTGCGAGTCCACAGCGAACGGCCGTGCCTCTGAAAAAGGCAATCTGTGTCAAGGCCAGCCCGCCTGACGCGATCAACAACTGAACGGCGTCAGCACGCCACGGCGCCTTTCTGTCGGCGCCTCTCTGGCGCCCACGTGCAGTGAGTCAGCGCACGTGCCAGCGAGCCCGTCGAGTAAACAACGGGCGTCTTCATGTCTGGGGGTCTGACGCATTGCGCGGCGACCCCAGTGGAGGAGTCTGCCCTGACGACCAGTGGCGCTTCTGATTGGACATTTTGGTTGGACCCGGTGCATATAAAAGAAGCCCTGCGGCGCGTCGCGATCGGCGGTCCTAAGTAAAAGCTGACATGTGTGTCAGAGCGGACCCGTTTGAGAGCAGACCTATGTGTTAGAGAGGAGAGCTCGCCTCTTCGAGTCTCTGTCGGCCCCAGTGCCGAATTTGTAACGCCTCTGTATATATGCTGTACATGAACCTTGTTTAAACTCACCGTCGTCTCGTCCGCTCGTCTTATCAGCTCTGCGCAGAAGCAGTCGCGAGCTGAGAAACATACGCTACCAAACGGCTGGTGACCTTCCCGGCGGAGTTGGAAGCAGTGGCGCCTTCGGGACCGTGTTGGCGTCGCCGTCTTTCGAAACAGTGGTTGCAGCGGAGAGATTCGAGGCGCCCTTCGCAACGTCGTCGGAGGTGCGCTTCGCAACAGTGGTGGCTTCGGCAGGATCGGCCCGCGTCGCAACAACCCTCTCCCGCGCGGCACGTTCGCTGGCTCGAACGGCTTCGGGGACGTCCACTCGCCGTTGACGATTGTGAGCGGCGTCTTGACGCCGGCCTTCATCGCCCTTCTCCGCCTGACGCTTGCGTTGTCGTTCCGCTTCTTGGGCCACGTTCGCGGCTCGATGCTGACGCCTCACCTCGGCCTCTCGAGCGTGCAGTTCACCATGCACTGCACGCTTCGCCCGCTTGTCCTCGGCCTCGCGAGCGCGAAGTTCGGCATCTTCTGCACGCTTCGCCCGCTTGTCCTCCGCCTCGCGAGCGTGCAGTTCAGCATCCGCTGCACGCTTCGCCCGCTTGCACTCGGCCTCGTGAGCACGCAGTTCGGCATCCGCTGCACGCTTCGCCCGCTTACGTTCGGTCTCACGAGCCCTTCGCAGCGCCGCCTTGTCTTCCAACGTCGGCGAAACCACCGCGGTACCCTCACCTCCAACGACGGGTGCAGTGCTGGCATTCGGTTGTACTGCATTCGTTGTCGATGGTAGCGTTGCCTCCGGGACATCCATCGCACGACCCGCTCTCGATGGGAGACTGAGAGAGAAGGCGGGCGCGCGAGAGAGAGGGGTGCGCGCGCAGCTGCAGCGAGCAAGGAGAGCGGAGGAGCGAGTGAAGGGGGAGGGGGACGTGCGCAGCGGCGTTAAAGATATAAGGCGCGTTACTGACACCGATATCAGCGTCGCGTCCGTGGCTTATTCGGTAGAGCGTCGAGCTGCGGCCCGCCAAGTCCTCTTTCTTTTAAAGATAGAGAGAAGACTGCGGACGCCGCCGACGGCGGTGGCTGGTTTGGGGTCGCTTATAAAGTGTGTTCACACTTAGGCCGCGTTCACACTGAGCATTCCGGCCTCCGAAAGTGCTTCGAATCCGCTTCGGCGGTGGCGAGTTCCGCCGAAAGGGCCCTCTCCGCGCCGATCGCTCTCGGACCAATTTTTGCGGTGTCTGCCGCCGAATCGGTTACCGCGGACCAATAGGAGCGCTAGTCAAGGAATTTTGAAAAATAGCGGCCAAGCCCTACTCACTTGTTATGCTGCAGTGCACGTAACTGAATGTTAAAACCAACGGGAGTTTAACTTACTGTGTGCCTACTTTGCGTCCGTATTTCGTGGAAGAGGTGACCGAGCTTGTTGCGGTCTTGCAGAGCAAAACAAACCCACCAACGCCGCTGGCGTCGGTGGTTTTTCTGCTCTTCTTGCATTACAAGACAGCCACTTGCCAGCGAAGTAAGCAGTACCGTCTTTTCTTGCTTCTTGCGTACGAGAATCGTCGAAGTATACACCACCGGATAGCGTAATGGCGTTTGCGAGCCGCGACAACAACCGGGTGACAGCGAATCCATCCCGCGTTCGCCCCGTAGTCGATGGCATATTCGGCGGCGCGGGGCGCGTCCAGTGCGAATTACGCTGCGTTTCGGCGGCAGGGGAATTTCGGTCACTGTAGAAAGCGGATGTTCCAGTGTGAACTAGGCATTAAAACGAAGGCGTGCGCGCCCGCGGAGAAAGATGTGCGCCAGCCTCCGAGGTGATAAGGTGTAGAACGCAATGCGACGGGCAGGTGCCCCCACCTTGTCATCGTAGCAAAGCGTTGGAAACGCTTACCGTTTTGATCATCGCGTTGCACTGTCAGCGCAGCACGGCAAACGCTACAGTCCTTAGAGTTACTTATGTGCGCCTCTTCTAGTATAAAGGCAGATATACAAAACATAGACATCTTGTTATGGTGCCTCAGATATGCGCAAACATTGTTTTAGGAGCGAAGCTCCTTAAGGCGTGGGCTGTGCGTCCCCGGTATGTAGCCACCTCTCCTTCAGTTCTTGCAGTGTTCACTAGATGGCAGTACTTGTAGCTGACGGCATTAAGTATTACGCTAGCCACCGCCCGATCTAAAGGGTACAGCCATATCCATCCATCCATCCGTCCGTCCGTCCATCCATCCATCCATCCATCCATCCATCCATCCATCCATCCATCCATCCATCCGTCCGTCCGTCCGTCCGTCCGTCCGTCCGTCCGTCCATCCATCCATCCAAAAGATGCAAGATGTTATAAACTAGACGGCGGTACGTGTAGTTGATTATGAAAGATGCGAGGTGTTATAAAATAGGAATGATGCCACATATGGCGCGTGTCATCGTTCGATATAGTGCGGTGACGTACGCTAGGGGGAGCGTTGCAATAAAATCGAGTGGGCAAAATGTACGGAGGATTCATGGTTTACCAGGTTTACCTCCGGAGCTTCGCCCACTCATCATCATTCACTTCGTGGATGTGGCGGCACTTTTTTTGTTTTTTTTTATTGACAATCGCACAACAATGAACGCTAAAACTTTGGCAATATTGGTGGGCACTGCGGAAGGGGTTGGTCGTTCGGTGCCGTTTGAGGTGTTTAAGGGCGGACAAACAGACAAATGTACAAAGAAATAGACCAAAATATTTCCGTCGGAGGTCCCCAAAAAAAAGACTATCGTCTTTAATTCCATGGTGTATACCTATGGTGGTTTCGGGACGTTAAACCCCTCATATAAATAAATCAAAATAGTGAGATATAATGAAGAAAAATTGGCAGATCCAACGTACAGTGGGAATCGATGATATGCGAAGGACCAAGATAAGTGTGTCTTTGCATATCTGTGCCTGAGTTTTTCTATTTTCCATGCACTGCTTTGTATGTTTTGCTTCAAGATACGTGTTCAAGTTTCAATTAACGGCTAAGGAGTAGCCGGCGCCATAATGGTGCGCCAACATCTCCTTATATATCATATCAATAAAAAAAAGGACCAAGAGGTAGATTGATATGTTATGAGGTGGAGGTAAGTGATGCAGTTCATGACATAAGTGTCATGATTATCATGTTTAGATGTGTCGTTTACCTTCGTCATTCATTCAAGTCATGTAATACTAAATTTAGTATATGTGGAGCTAGCAGAACGGCTGAGAGCACGCTATGAGCTTGGTATGTTGTCATGTTCTTACATGAAACGCATGTAGGGATTATCATGTTTGCACCAGTCGTATATTTCGTCATTAATTGACCTCACGTAACACAGAATTCTGTATATCTGGAGCTAGCAAAACTGCCGCGAGCGTGTCATGAAGGGCCCAGTATACTCCAATGTAGCGTTGACGTACAGGCACGCTGGGCACAGCGACACTACGTTAGCAAAACGCGAGCACTCTAAAGCCTGGCGCCAGGCGCGACCGGCACGACCAGCATACATTGGTGTGACCCGACGGCAACCGGCGCGAAATGCAACATGCTGCACTTCGCGCCGATGCGTTACCCAGACAACACTGCATCTCCCTCATTTCGTGACGAAGGGACGCCGCACTCGCTGAAACGCGCATGCATCTCAGCGTCGCAGCGCAGCGCGGCGCACGCCTGCGACTATATGGCAGGACCGGCGCCTGGCGTCGCAGCGCCGGCGTAACGCAACGAAATGAACGCCGGCGAGCTAGCGCACCACGTCACGTCGAAATGCATAGGCGCCTTTACTGTAGTATGCAGTCATGCTCTCACATGACACGCATCTCATGATTATCATGTTTGCACCAATCACATACCTTCGTCATCTATTTTCGGGACGTAATACCAAATGTGACACATGTGAAGCTAGCGAAACGGCCGCGAGTGCATCATGAGTTTGGGATGTAGTCCTGTTGTTACATGACACGCATGCCATGATTATCACGTTTAGATGTGTAATTTACCTATCTTCCGTTCGCGTCGCGCAATAACGAGTTTGGTACTCTTGAAGCTAGCGAAACGGCCGCGAGCGCATCATGAGCGTAGCATGTAGTCGTGTTGCTACAAGACCCGCATGTCATGTTTATAATGTTTATACCAGTATTATACATTCGTCATTCATTCACGTCCCGTAACAGCAAATTTGTTATAAGTGAAGCTAGCTAAACGACCGCCAGCGCTTCACGAGCTTGGTATGTAGTCATGTTGCTACATTACACGCATCTCATGATTATCATGTTCGCACCAGTGACATACCTTCGTCATTCATTCACGTACCGTAATATCAAATTTGGTATATGTGACGCTAGCGAAACGGCCGCGAGTGCATAATGAGCGTGGTATGTAGTCATGTTGTTACATGACACGCATGTCATAATTTTTATGTTAGGGTCGGTCGCTTGTGTTGAGCATGCAATCATGTCACACCATACCAGTTTTGCAACATGTCATGCGAGCGAAACCACCGCAAAAGCTGCATGACCTTGAAATGTATACCATAATATTCATGACATATGTGTCATGATTGTCATGTTATGACTAGTCAAATATTTTCTTCATACAGTCATGTTATTCCTTACCCAGTTGGTAGCATTTCCATTATCGAAACAGCCAGGAGAGTTAAAAGTCGTAGGCGGCTAGATAGATAGAAAGATTGATACGCTCAAAATCACCGAAGTTTGCTAAGAAATGCTTCGCATTTAAAAGAGGAGGATCACGTGCTCAATTAGCTGAGCATGCATACGTGACAAAACAGCGAACAAACGGAGGGCTCAGGTGTGAAATCACCTCTTATCATTTTGATGACGAAGGCTTCCACAAATATTTGAGCTCATTTAGGCTCGTGATTCGAAATAATGAGATTTTTATGTAACAAAGATCAACCAGCAGACCCAGCAATGAGGAGATAGATGCGAGGTCGGCGATTAGCAACTCAAATTAACCTGAGAGGATGCGGCGGAGTTGCAGCGTTGTGGATTCACGGAAGTCACCGCGTCCACTGTCGCTAACACAAATATTGAGTTTTCTGCAGTGTGCTACCAGTTCGTGAATAGGAGTGGGTTGTTGACGTGAAGCAATTTATTTTGGTCGGCACTAGTGAACTCGCAAGCGCGAGCGGCGTTCTTGAAGTAGTCGCGTTGTGTGTGTAATGCACATGGAGCACCGCGTCTCTGCGAAATTCGTTTACATACTTAGGATGCCGCAGCGACATGCAGTCACTGAATACAATGGTCAATTATTAAGTTAGAGCTGTCAAGTTAACACTGCTGCCTCACCTGGAAAGACGAAATCTGCTTGGCCGTTCGTTTTTTTTTTTCACCAGTGGCAACATCCTACCGTGCTTCAACCGTATACGACTGGTGCTCAGACGGTTTGGGCCTCAATACGCAGCTCCCCTCTATTGCCGCTAGGTGCCGCATGAATTGCTGGAGTCGCTAATTTTTTTAGGCTTCATTTACGCTGGCGAGGTCGTTCGTGTATGCAGTTGCTTGTTTCACCTATGTACAGTCAGCCAAGTATATAGCTATCGTTCATTAGTAGCACATTTTTTAGTATCTTCCATACGACCTATTAAAGTCTGAGTTGAATTAGGACAAGTGTATTCCCATAAAGCACATGTCCACGAAGCAGTTTTGTATAACTACGTTCTATAAAATGGCGCTGACAGACTAACAAGTGGCCGCTGCACAAAAAAGCTAAAGTTTGGCCAACAGTACACCTTTGCGCAGGGTTTTGGGACAGACAGGTATTGATAACACAAAGGAGCGAAGGCGGCGGCTTTACCCTCCCAGTTATTGTAGGATTCGAAAGGGACCACGAAATTTTTTTCCAAGCCCCTTAATAAACCATTTCTTGTGAATATACCGTGAAAGCTATATCATCATCATAAGCTCGCATGTGCGGTGTAAATTAGATAAATCTTCACTCGTTCACCTATATAAGGAAGGCAACAGTAACCCCCCAAAAAACGGCTCTTGTATACGGGTACGTGCCCCGAAAATCAGGCAAATACCACTACACTCGGCGTTCACTATAAAGCAAGAAAGAAACACTTAGACTACAAAATGGCTGGGAAGCTGCGGCGGTGGGCCGAATACCACGAGCACGCACACCGAGAAAATACCGAGGAACGAGAAAAGCTGTGACACCCCGAAGCGGTGGAAAGCCTATGCCAAAAACGATGAGCCCGTGTCGTGCCTGTGACTGTCAGCGTATCAAGTCGAACCTCTCTACACTGAGAATCATCGCACAAACAACCCAACATCACCTAGCTAAAGCGAAGCAATGTTCTAGAAGGAACCCAGAAACTACATCACGTAGGTAACGTCTCTAAACAAACTACGAGCAACCAGCTCAGTCTTTGTAATCATCCAGTATGACTGTTCGAAGCTTTGCACTGCTAGTGCTGGCTACATCGATTCGGCTTTCCTTCGTATTCCTTGTTGTTCTCCTGTAAGAAACCAAACTTGTTTAATAAAAAATAGCAGAGCATTGAAAGGTATGCTGGCGGGGACGGGAGTGGAATGTATAACCTTATCGAGTAGCCTTAATATACTGACTTTTGAACGTGTTCAAAGTTGCGTAGTATTACTAAACCTCTGTGTTGTTCGTTGTTGTCTTTTATGAAATGGGTATCACATTTAAAATAAGAAAAAATTTCGAAGACCATTGCCCGACAAAATAAAATGTTGAATCACTTCTAAGCGACTACAGTTTTCAGTAAATATTCGGATGCTTCCTTATGAAAATTCATTTAAAAAAGTAAACAACTTATCGACAAAATAGACATAAGCCAGTTAAAAGAACGTAAGTTCATTATCGTAGCTTTAATAGAAGTTTAATTATCTTTTTATTGAGGCTTCACTGATTCGGCAAACACACTATTAAGCTGAATATATATATATATATATAGAGAGAGAGAAATTACCTTTAGTGGCGAAATGTAGTAAAAATTTTATTTTCCCACGTTTCGGCTGGGGTCCGGCCTTCGTCAGGGCATGAAGGCCGGACCCCGGCCGAAACGTAGGAGTAATAAAAGTTTTCGTACGTTTGTCCGCTCAAGCCAATTTCGATTTATCACTGGATTCACAGAAGACACTCGTCTAATATATATATATATATATATATATATATATATATATATATATATATATATATATATATATATATATATGTATATATATATTTCTTTGCCTGCCACGCGAACTCATCTCCATAGTCTTCAGAGGAATACGTTTTACGACTCGCACAGTGTCGCCAACGTGCTCGTATAAATACTTAAGCCCGACAGCAAAAGAGAAAGATAGTTTATGATGAATCGCATCGTCCTGTATCCTTTTGAACCTGGAGACGAAGTGCTCCTTTTGACGCCTATTCGCGCACCTGGTTTGTGCGACAAATTTCAGCCACGGTTAATCGGGTCGTACACAGTCCTTGAAGAGACTTCAGCAGTGAATTATCGCGTGACGCCACCTTAGCCTCCGCAGATCGCCTTTATCGAACTACTGAGTTTATCCATGTCTCCCGTATGAAGCCCTTCATGCGACGTTCTTTGTCCCCTTGACTTGCCGCAGCCAGGGTGGCCGCTTTCACGTGGGGGGAATGAGTGTGGGCATTTAGTATACCCATCCTCTTCACCTGTACGTTATCATCATTATCATGCGTTGCTCATGCATCCTCATCGTTATCGTTGTCGCGTAGCTTCATCATCTTGGTTCGTTTATCATAGCTGTCGGTTGCCCTCGGGCCTAATAAAGGTCTTCCAAACCAAGACTATAAATAAATATATACATATATATATATATATATATATATATATATATATATATATATATATATATATATATATATATATATAAATTATTTGGCTTTTAAGTTAAGGCCACCATGTGCTAGCAGTGACAAATAATAAAATGATTAGTTACTGTATTAACTCTGCATAATATTAATTAGGGTTTTGATTACTGAAAAGCTCACAAGGCTTATTCTATGGCTTTTCAATATTGCAAAATTAACGCACCCACGACTTTAGAGAAGACATTGCCCATTCTAAAACAAAACAGAAAAAATGCGCTCTTTTATCCAGATCTCCATTTTTTTTAGAAAGACTCGCATCAGCACAACTTGAGGAATCCAGTATGAAAAGAACACAGTTAAAAAAGCGACGTGGGTGGATGGCCTTGAACTCGGCATTCAGAGCTTATGATGGTAGCGCTCAGCGTACGTTTCACTATGAACAAAAATATTTTTTAAAAGCCGCCCTCATCTTCCCCTGGGGGGAACTCGACTTAATGCGCCGCATAGTCATGCGGGTATCGCGTGAATGTTGCGTAATTGGGTGTGGTTTGGCAATGCTTAATTGTTATGTCGTTTAAATTAATCTTAATCCTTGAATGAAGAAGTGTTGCGTACGCACAGTATTTTCATGTACTTGTCATGGGGTTCTTATAAACTGACACCTAAACTCAAACGCGAAAATGGATTGGAAAAATACTTGAAGTGCGTAAATATATAGGACTATATACAGGTTGTTTCAAGAAATGTGACCAATATCTTTTAAAAGTTAGCCCAAGGAGCTACATGCTCGTTGCCTTCTCTGATGCTTTTTCTGTAGCGGTATGCATCTTACATGAGTTGAAGACATGATTTGTAACAGCAATTAGTAAAGTTAAGCAAACCCTCACAGCCCCAAAGAGAGTGCTAAGCAACTATCTTTTGCGGGGGAGTTGCCAGCACTCACTTTTCAGCCCTCACTTTTCAGGAGTGCTGTGAAATCTTTTTCTTATGCACGGAGTAAGCTGATACCCTGGCAGAACAAGAGTGAACAAGCTCCTTTGCCAGAGTACAGTCACGCTTCAGAAATAGAGTTCATGTAATTTCTGCGGAACTTGCACTACTCTCTCACAGAGTTTTATAATAGGGTTAGAGTGCATCAACTCCCTTCAAGAGTACAACCATTCTTGCTGTGCTAGGACTAACGTCTCGAGAAAATTGTGTCGAGCATTTCGTAAAAGCAGTGAACTGCATAGATTGCTTCAAGCTAACGTCCCTTATGCAGGACGAACATCGGTATACAAATTGTAAATGTATGCTACAATGCAACCAACAACACTGACCACATTCCTCACGACCTACAGACAACCTTTCGCACAGCAAGCGGTATTTATACTCATGATCTCTAGCCCCTTTCTAGTGCGGGTGTGCTACATTTGTATTACGCGTTTGGACAAGCAAAGATACATCTAGCGTGTGTAACTGTCTGGTGATCGTTAGGTACTCTGTAGGCACTTCGACCTTTTAATAAAAAACTACATTACATACAACGCCATTTTTAATACTGTATTCCAGTTATCAGCTGGTATTCTGTCATATCGGTTCAATGCGGTGAAGCCACTTGCGCGCAAGCCTAATAGCTGTATTTAGGTGCTTGCAAACACAGTTGGAACGATCTGTCAGTAGTACTGGCCAAAAAATAATCTACGAACATTACAATCCGGCGTCATATCCTACTTGCGATGCCGCTGTGTGTGCTAGTACGCCAGAAGAGCAACGCTGGTCGGCAAAACCACAACTCAAACGCATCGCCGGCAATCCTTATAGTTTTGCTTATAACCTCCTCAACATTTTATTACAACAATGAGAGGCTTGCGGATGACTCAAACATCAACCTTCGTAAGCCAACTGCGCCGAGATAGGTCCAAGTAGAATGTGACCTGTACGAGTACCATTCCCAGCAAATGTAGGCCTAGCTTACCGGCCGAGTCCATCATAAATGCCATCAGCGCTTCTGGGTTTTGATAATATGCTATGCCGAGGAATAAGAGTAACTGTACAGTAGACCCTTGCAATCGGTTAACTTGAATGAACCATTGTTTCTTGCGTATAGTGTGCGCACAGGGAGCGATGAGC
The DNA here is from genome assembly GCF_043290135.1 of Rhipicephalus microplus. Taxonomy (NCBI): domain Eukaryota; kingdom Metazoa; phylum Arthropoda; class Arachnida; order Ixodida; family Ixodidae; genus Rhipicephalus; species Rhipicephalus microplus. Next base: position 85,391,017 of record NC_134704.1, read on the forward strand.
ATAGATGCGATGCGCTTTCAGGCAGTGGCACAGCGCACCCTGGGCCCCCACCGACAGCCGCCGGGCACACTCGTCGGCACTTCGCTGACTCATACATGGAAACACAGTCTTGTCGTTCGGTGCGTGTTCATAAAGTAACACAATTAGACAATTCCGTACACATGCACTTTGGTTTTTAGCTGTCGGCTACGTAGTTCCTGCTTTCTCTTTACAGATGCAAATCGGTACACTCTTATAAGGCCATAGCATATCATCCCTTGCGCACCAAAATACACCTAATTCAATGAACTACCTGCGTACTTATCGAGCATTAGAGTCGATATAAAACTTCGGTGCACCTAAACCAGCAGAAAAAGTGAGTAACGGCTCTTGGACTAGGAGGTAAATTATCTGCCCCAGGTTCTCGGCAATTTTTGTATATTTTCGTTTCTTTGTTGTGAATTCTGAAATAAACTTGGCGTCTTAGCATATCATGAAGACGCAAGGTTCAGTTAGAAACGATAATCGCGTATGTATTCAAACTACGACCAGTGAAGCGTACTGGCGTATTTTCTTTTGACCAGTTTTTTTTTACCACGAAGTCAGCATGGCACAATGTGGCTATAGTGGTTGAGTGCCCACCCCGTCATGCGTAGGCGGCAAGTTCAAACCCCTCTGTACATGTTTTGTAGCTTTTTTACAATATGTTCTGAAATTTCCTTCACTCAGAAGCAATTTGTTTGTGCCGTAAACTAACTTTTCGCGACGCTTTAGATGCTGCCACTGTTTTTTTCTTTGAAGGTGTTGGTGTTGGCGCTTCGTCAACTAAACATTCATCATAACACAAACATGCTTTTGTTATCACTGAAAGTTATCTTATTACTTAACGCAATAAACTTACATCTGGGGCGTCTACGCTCAGATGCGTATAGTTACGAGACAGTTATAATGCTTTGCGGCGTGATTGGTTACATAGTAGCGCTAGATTGTATTATTCCGTCAGCAAGGACGGGGTGCCCGATCCCGTTCATGCCTCATCGGCACGAGAGTTGCATAGATTGGTAACTCCACTTGAGTAGCAGAGAGTTGGCACTCTCTTTTTTTCTGCGTTCAACGAAAGAGTACGTTCCGCGGCCGATTCTTCCCTACTCCCCCGCGGATTTGAAGAACTCTGGGGAGAGTAACACAGTCTCTCTGCACTTGCAGTGCCTCCTTGACTTCTGTGAGTGTGGGAGTTAAGCGGTGAGGTCAAACGAGAGAATGGAAGTCCTTCATGCGAATAAGTCGTTGCCGCTTTGAGATTTCAGAAAAGCGGCTTCGAGTAATAACTGCGAACTAATGAAATTCTCCAAAGTCCTGCGGCGAAACTAAAACCGAAGGACTAATGGGCGCAACAACCAGACGACTACAATAACGTCACTGTTCAAGAAGAGCTGTTACAGGGCTGCTGTTCTTCTTCTTTCGCTAACGAATGTGCGTCATGCGTGCTGTAATTGCAAGCGCAGTCCGCACACCTACACAACGAAGTCGGTTCAGGTTCGATATAACAAAGCTCCCTCATTTTCAAACGTCTCGGAAGAGTAAGACAGTTGCGCTCTTTTGCGTTTTGGGTTTGGTTTCACCGCAGAATGTAGGAGAACTTCGTTAATTCGCTGTTATAACTAGAGGCTACTTTTCCAAAATCTCAAAGCAGCAATGGTTTCTTCGCATGAAGGGCTTACGTTCTCTCTTTTGAGTTGACTTCCAAGCTTCACTCACTCAAAGTAATTATTTAAGTTTTTTAATAACTGTTTTAAACTTGTGTGTTCAACCCTCTTAAGATGCCTGCCGCTACAGAAAAAGCAACTGTGAAGACGGCGAGCAAATAGCGCCATTTGCCGATATTTTCTTTAGAATATTGGGCACATTTCTCAAAACACTCTGTATATTAGTGTAGGTTATAGTGTGGAGCTTGTCTTATTGACCCTTCACTGGGATATTTTATTGTTCCCTCTGCCTATAGGAGTCCAGCCGCACACATACTTAGGTATACAATCTTTGATCAACATAGGATGGCGTTTTTGTGTAGAAAAAAATAATCACGGCAGCTCCTGTGGAACTTTAATTTAATACAGCGTGTTTCAAGAAATGTCCCAAATATTATCTTAATATCTTTACTTTGCCAGAATGCGTCTTCACATCTGTACAAACAATAACTGCGACAGTATTAACAGAAATTAAGACAATTAACTTTTAACCAGTGTAAATAGCCGATCGAGTCCAACGGGCGAATTGCTGGAGAAGGTCCCTCGCATTGGGGGAAAAGAATAAGCGAGCGTCGATAAGCGGCCATGAAGCGAAGTGTCTGGATTGACGGTTGATGACGTCGAAGGAAACAGTGTCGTCATTGAAGGCGTCGTTGAAGTGAATGGTAGATGCGCTGTTTGGGGTGTCAGTTTCGGTTTCGCCAGCTAAATTGGCCGGAACTCATCACTCCGCGATGATTGCCAGTGGCCGCCTTTCCAAAATTTCAAAGCGGGTGTGAAAAATTTGTAGGGAGCACTTCATTTTGCCAGTTGGACTCGATCGGCTGATTCCACTGGTTAAAAGGTTAATTGTCTGAATTACTGTAGTTACTGCCATAAATAATGTTTGTACACATATGAAGATGCCTTCTGGCAAAGTAAAGGGAACAGGCCGCAGGTACCTCCTTCTTGTGATTTTTAAATTATTTCGGACATATTTCTTGAAACACCCTGTATATACATGGGCACAGTAGTGTGCAGAACAATACTGTTATCAAATGTGTTATGTTAGCAAATCCTATGATATATTAAAAGAAATTTTTCCAAATGCTTGGGGACTGAAGGACTCAGTTTTTAAATTTATTGGCAAAACTGCTGGTTGCAAGTGGCTACACTGTCAAACAATTAAAGCCAGTACCACGCCTGAGCAGCTTGAGTGAACAGGCGAGCTCTCAAGCAAACACAACCACCCCACAAACACAGATTGCGCTTTCTTTTCTCCTTTTGATCCTTTCTTCATTTCTCGTTTTCTACTTATTCTACTTCTGAGCCGAAATAGAAATAAATTAAAGTGAATATAAAGCGGAACCACGTGGCCGCTGATACACTCCCTATAATTTTCAAGGCCATATCCTAATATCTGCAACAGCCACAGTTTCATCCAAAATGTACAATCAAATGACGTTCCTCTCCATCCTATCTCACACGACGCACATTCACGGACATCATTGCAGAAGTTTATAAACGCCACGTAATGATCTCTGACAGTAAACAGACCACATCTCTGCACGCGGCCTTCCATATCTGACTAGCGCCAGCAAAGGGATGAGGATAGAAAAGAGGAGGGTGACGGCAATGAGAAGCTTAGATGTTGCGAGCAAGGCGCAAACTATCAGCATACAGCAAAAGTTCCGCTGACGCGAGGCGAATGAAAATAAAACGCCATCATCGCCGCGCAGAATCGTAATGCGGCGAGGGAGGAAATTGCGATTTACCCAGCTCTAACTTCTCCAACTTGCAGTGTCTGTGCAAATCGCAAGTTAGTGGCAGATGTCGGATGTGCACAAGGCGAACTATAGTCTAGTTCACTATACTGGTTGCCGAGAACAGAGGTCCCGCCACCGCTGCGTCGCTGTTGGAACGCTTGCTATGTTTTGATTCAGCTTGTGCGTGACGAATCCTGTGAAACGAAGGCTAAATAGAGTTGTTCGCTAAAAAGGTTCGTACACTAAAGTGTTTGATAGACAGCACCAAGTAAGTAAAATCACAGTATAAAATAAATGGCAACATGGACGGAACATCCGAGTAACATGGGACGGTT